>NC_133650.1:280298632-280436530 GCF_009905375.1 Apium graveolens | reverse complement strand
TAATTATTATGATTTGTTGATAAGTGGGATTGAATTGTGAGATTTATTAGTGAGTTACATGATTTTTTTGCTTGTAAAAGTGATTTTATGGTAATTTTAATTCCATAAATATTTGGGTTGTCTTTAAAATTGGTTTTCTAATTTTATAATTTCAATAATTATTTTTAGGACTTTATAAATTGAGAAATCAATATTCGTTAATTATTCATTTTTAAATGATTTTCTGAGTGTGTTAAATGCTAAAATCCATATTTAATTATGGGAATCTTTAAAAATTATGAAATTTATATTTTATTAAATTCGTATTATACGAAGAATTTTAAAATTATTTTGAAAATTTTTGGGATTTGTTTCACCGCGTGTCATTTCATTATTTGTTAAAAACTGGGTACCAAGAGTACCTTAAGAATTGTTTTAAAAATTTTTGAAATTATGTTTTTGTAAACTTCGGGAAATTTCTGAAATTTTAAGAGTATTTCGAGATTTTTCTGATACATTTAAATCGTATTCTGTTTCGTAAAAAAATAAGAATTCGGGTTAAAAATCGAGCCCCTGAGTATTCAGGGATACGTGTTAACAACTTATATTAAGAAGTTAACACGTATCCAATTTTGCAGGACACGTGTTCACAACATCTTACACTCCCTCAACCTTATTCTTTTATCTCGGTTGTTTTTTTTTTCTTTGCCCTGTGCTCTCGGCTTCTTCTTCTCCGACTCACTTCGTTTCCTTTCCGTTTTTCTTCTTCCTTTTTCCGGTGATTCTCCGGCCTCCAGTTCCGGTAATTACTTCCGGTTCTTCTGTTCGATTTCCAGTCGATTCATTCCTTTATATATATTTATGTGTGCGTGATTGTGTATGTATGTGTGAATATGTGTGTGTGAATGTGTGTTGTTGGTGTGTTGGTGTGTGGGCGGCCGTGTGTTGCCGTGTTCGGCCGCGGGTGTGGCGCTCCGTTCTGTTCTCTGTTGCTTGGTTTCTTTGTTGGGCCTTGCAGTTGGGTTGACTGTTGGGCTGGGCTTTGAAAGCAGTGGGCTAACTGTTATAATTTTAATTACTATTTTCTTTTCTGCAGGAAAATAAATGATTAGTATTCGTGAAATTAAAACTTTCGTTGCGGGAAATAATATCGGTATAATTTATTTGGGAACCCGTATCATATCGGGCGCCAATAAATTGTGCCGCCGTTGACGATGAACTTCGGTGAGTCGACGGTGGACGGTGATGACGATGTTCTGAGTCCTAAATTTTATAAAAAATAAAATGATTTTTCGTAAAATATTTTCGGACTTAAATAATTAATTGTGATTGGTATTGGAGTGTAAGTTGTATAAAAGGATAAAATAATATTGTGGATGGTTGAGAATTGTTGACGTCGATTGCAATCGACGGGTAGTCTTATAAATAAAGAAGATGCTGCCAAAATTTCCTAAAAATATGTTCGAAAATATATATTTATGTGTCACCCTAACAATATTTCCGACTATGTGACTATGTGATTACGGGTTTGTGTGTATAATAATAATACGAGTCGGGTTGTCGGATTTGGGTTATTAGGATTTGAGGATATCAAGCATGTCGGCATAACTAATTAGGGTATTCTGTAATTGTAGATCCCAATCGAGTCGTTCCAGGATCGAAGTCAACGTGAAAGCTATTAGGGTTTGTAAAGCGTTGCAAGGCAAGTACCCCTGACCATTCTTTTATGGTTCAGTGTATATGGATAGCTAAATGTTTTATTCTCGTAATGGAACAGAAATGTTTTAAGTTACGTATCCCCTGTAGTTATAAAATTTCTGTTTTCGAATTGTTTTGGGGAAAAGTAACTTCGAAAGGTACCTGTCTCAAATGAAATGATTTGCGAAAATTTTATATGTGTGCTGGCTAGATAAATGATTTTGAAAATGAGATAGGTACAAGTGTTTTTGAAAACTGGATAAAACGGTCAGATATGGGATACATTGGGGCCAGAGTAGGCCTATTGAGGTGGCGTAAGAGGCTAATTCGGTTGCGCGCATTAAAAACCGATTAGTCCAGCAGGTCAGAGACCTAGCTAGTCTCTGAGTTCCGGAACAGGTAAATGGGATGGCAGTTAGAGCCGTCTGGTGTTGATAGCCTGATCAGCTGTCTTCACATATCCGCTATGTATCTGATTGGGATTTGTGAATTATATGAAAGCATGATTGATTGATACAGCGGTTTTATAAAATGGTTAGCATGCTAAAATTGGACTCTGGTATTACGCAGCACACTATAATGTTGATTTCACAAAGCATGCTAATTAGTGATATCCAGTTACTTTGATTATCATTATGAAATGTTGATATCGTGATTACAGCTCTGTTCCCATTATTGTTACTTTACTGTTTTAATCTGTTATTCATATTTGGTACTGCTGAGCGATTATGCTCACCCTTGCAAACTGTTATGATATTTCGCAGATGCCTAGAAGATCAGTCAGACCGACCCGTGTTCCCGCCCCTATTGGACCTGGCTCCTCTGAGGTAGTTTGTATCAGACCATGAGGTCTGAAGAGTTGCTGAATAAAGTTGTGTGTCTTAGATAGTGAATAAAGAGTTTGTATTATTGAGAACCTAAATTATACTTGAACCTGGATCGGATCTTGGTTTGGGGTCAAGTTAATATATTCTAATAATAATTCTGTTGTTTATATTTTTGGAAATTGTGTTTAGTGACGTCAACTCCTGACCCCGGGGTTGAGGCCGTCATAGTTGGTATCAGAGCTACAGGTTCAAGTCCCTGATTCAGGTTAGGGATTGTGTCAAGTAGGTGATAACGTGAGTCTTTAAGTGTGAGTCAGCAACTCATATAGAGGAGCAAACCTTTAGAGTCAGTCGAGGGTTCCGACGGCGTTACCCTGGCATCTCTTAAATGTTTTGATAGAATTACCTTGACCTGGTTGTGTCTTACCTGTATATTTATTATGTTGGCAGTGGCCTATTGCGATTTTGAGTTCTCCATCTCGGGATTCTGATTCGGATAGCTCAGATACGGAGAAACCCCTTGATGCTTTTGCCGAGGAGACCCCTATGCCTCCTCCACCAGTTCCTTCTTATGTACCTCGAGACATTCCTGGATCTGGTCCTCGTCCCCGTTGGGTACGTAGGTCTGTGTCTGCTGTCAGGGATTTCCCTCCTGGCTGCGGTCCCAGTTCTTCCATGATGAGACCTCCGGCACCTCCTGTGGCCCCTAGTGGTATTTCTTCACCGATCCCTTATCATGTGCATAGGGCGGTGAATACTTCCTTTATCAGAGACCAGAGTCCAGAGTTTGCTGCCCAGTTGGACCAGGTACCTATTGCACCATTTCAGGGTATTTCTGCCCCTTCCCCTGAGGTGCGAGCCCGTGTGAGAGCACTGACCCAGATGGCTGTAGAGAGGGCTAGATCTGTTGACCGTTTCATTAGTTCAGAGTTCAGAGCTGTGCAGTATCAGGATCTAGTGAACTGGCTAGTGTTTGAGCTAGGTTCCATTGGTGGCAGTGGTAGAGACTAGACAGAGTTGCAGTAAGGGATGCAGAGCTCAGAGTTGACTTTTAGGAGTTCTGTGGTTATTTACTTTGTATATGTACATTATGTTGCGATAGTTTGTAGTAGGCGAGGCTGTTATGACAGCCAATTTTGGTGTGTATTCGAATGGTTCTTTGTAGTTGGATTTTCAGTTGTACCGGTTGGATTCTGTTGGTTATTGTATTGTAGCTGCTTTATCTTGTTTTCAGTTTTTATATTTGTGCGTTGCTATTATTGTTGTTATTGTTATTGTTGATTCTGTTGCTGGCATTTTTAGATTATAATCATTCACTCAGGATGGATCCAATTATAATGGGGGATGAGAATATTGTCTTAGTGGCAACGCTCTCCTGATGCATGAATATAAACTGCTGGAGCAATCCATTTTTTATATATATGACTATTATGTTTCAGGAGATGCCACTAAAGAGAAATTCTCAGCCCAATAACTGTTGGGGATCCTTCCATGAGTGATTTGATGAACTTGTTGCGTCAGCAGACTGTACAGCTGGCCCAACAGCAACAACAATTCCAGCAGCAGCAGCAACAATTGCAACAGCAACAACAACAGCAACAGCAGCTCATACAGCAACAACAACAGCAAATCCAACAGCAGCAACTACAAATCCAACAGCAGCATGAGATGAGAGGGGCAAATCAAGGTGTTAGTTTTAAGTCTTTTCAAGCAGTGAAGCCCCCAGAGTTTAAAGGAGAAGTAGATCCTGTTGCTGCCAGGATATGGTTAAAGGAAATGGAAAAGGCGTTTGCGCTCACTAAGGTGAGTGAGGATTTAAAGACTGATTATGCTAGTTATTTTCTGAGGAATGATTCGAATTATTGGTGGGAATCTACGCGAGCCCTAGAAGGAGAAGGTCCAGTTCCCTGGGCCAGATTCACAGAATTGTTTTTGGAAAAATACTTTCCAGCCTGTCTCCAAAGTCAAATGGAGATGGAATTTTTGGAGTTGAAACAAGGAAATAGGAGTGTTACGGAATACGAAGCGAAGTTTACGAAGTTAGCCCGTATAGCACCGGAATATGTAAGTTCAGAAGCCCAACGAGCGAAGCGGTTTCAACAAGGGTTGAAGCCAGAAAAGTGGAGTTGTAGCCTTACAACTCAAGACATATACTTCGGTAGTTCAGGCTGCCCTGGTGATAGAGAGTGATCAGAAGTTAGCTGCAAAGGAGCAGAGTGAGAAGAAGAGAAAATTTGAAAGTGGACCCGCTAGATCAGAATCAGGAATAGCGAGTCGGAAGTTTCAGCATTGGTTCGGTAGAAATAAGAATAAAAAGTTTAAAGGGCAAAACTTTCCCCAAGTTAAGCCCGGTACAACATCAGTTAACTCTGCCCCGACGAGGATGAGTAAGCCAATGGTTGATTGTAAGACGTGTGGGAAAAAGCACAGTGGACAGTGCCGAGAGAATGTTAATTGTTTTAAGTGTGGACAGAAAGGTCACTATTCCACGGAGTGTAAGTCTGAGATTCAAGGAGTTACTTGTTTTAGTTGCGGCAAAGTGGGACACATAGCTAGGAATTGCAAGTCAGTGACTCAAGGTAATGCGGGAAGGAGTGTGTCTCAAGGACCAGCAACCAGTACTGCGAGAGCTAGGACTTTTAAGATGACCCAGAAGTCTCCAGTTCATGATTCTGATGTGGTTGCAGGTACGCTTATTCTTAATTCCGTACCTGTTAACGTTTTGTTTGATTCGGGAGCGTCCAAATCTTTTATATCTGTCAATTGTGCGAATAAGATGCAATTGATGCTAGAAGACTTAGATGAACCCTTAACTATAGAAGTGGCTAATAAAGATAAAATACCTGTAAAACAATTTTGTCCTAGTTGTTCCCTAGAGATTTCGGGGTATATGTTCCCTGTTGACTTAATACCTTTCGAGTTGGGAGACTTTGATGTTATTTTAGGTATGGATTGGTTATCTCGATATAGGGCAAATATTGATTGTAAGAAAAAGAGAGTTGTTCTGTACACCTCAAATAATAGAAGGATCAGTTACCAAGGGCAGAGGCAAGATAGGAAGTTTCTCTCAGTATGCAAGCAAGAAAATTGCTGAGACAAGGATGTGAAGCGTACTTAGCTCATGTAGTGGATACGAAGAAAGAGACCCCTATTTTGGATGACATCCCTGTAGTAAGAAAATTCCCTGATGTTTTTCCAGAAGAATTACCAGGATTGCCACCTGATCGTGAGATAGAGTTTTCCATTGATTTGATACCTGGAGCTGAACCAGTTTCTAAGGCTCCATACAGAATGGCCCCGATTGAAATGAAAGAATTGGCTAAGCAACTTCAGGAGTTATTGGATAAAGGAGTTATTCGACCCAGTGTTTCCCCGTGGGGTGCCCCAGTGTTATTTGTGAAGAAAAAGGATGGAAGTATGAGGTTGTGTATTGATTACAGAGAGCTGAATAAGTTGACGATAAAGAATAAATATCCCTTGCCGCGGATCGATGATTTGTTTGACCAGCTTAAGGGAGCATGTTACTTTTCAAAGATTGATTTAAGGTCCGGCTACCACCAATTGAAGATAAAGCCCGAGGATATCCCCAAGACTGCATTTCGAACAAGGTATGGCCATTACGAGTTTCTAGTAATGTCGTTTGGATTGACGAATGCGCCAGCATTTCATGGATTTGATGAATAGGGTATACAAGGAGTATCTGGATAAGTTTATTATTGTATTTATTGATGACATCCTCATATACTCAAAGAATCCAGAAGATCACGCGGTGCATCTGCAGATTGCCCTTCAAAAGTTAAGAGAAAAGCAATTGTATGCTAAGTTTTCTAAGTGTGAGTTTTGGCTGACGGAGGTACAGTTTCTTGGACATGTGGTGAGTAAGGAAGGTATCAAAGTAGACCCGGTAAAGATTGAAGCCGTATCAAAATGGGAGCAACCGAAGACACCCACGGAAATAAGAAGTTTTCTTGGATTAGCAGGATATTATCGAAGGTTTGTGAAGGATTTCTCAAAGATTGCATCCCCATTAACTAAGTTGACCAGGAAGAATGAGAAGTTCGTTTGGACGGAAAAGTGTGAAGAGAGTTTCCAGGAGTTAAAGCGAAGATTAGTGACGGCTCCAGTGTTAGCATTGCCAGATGAGACGGGAAACTTTGTAATTTATAGTGATGCTTCTCTGAAAGGATTGGGATGTGTGTTAATGCAGCATGACAAAGTGATTGCGTATGCCTCCAGACAACTAAAACCTCACGAACAAAAATATCCAGTTCATGACCTTGAATTGGCGGCTATAGTATTTGCTTTAAAGTTATGGCGTCACTACTTGTATGGAGAGAAATGCGATATTTACACCGATCATAAGAGCCTGAAGTACATATTCACGCAGAAAGATCTGAACATGAGACAGAGAAGATGGTTGGAGTTGATAAAGGACTATGATTGTTCAATTAATTATCACCCAGGTAAAGCCAATGTAGTGGCTGATGCCTTGAGTAGAAAGGAAAGGCTGAATATGATTAAGATTGCGGAAGAGTTGGCGCAAGATTTAGAAAGAATGGAAATTGAAGTTCGAGTACCAAATGAAAGTCAGGAGCAGCTATATGAAGTTACTTTCCAGCCAGCATTGATGGAAAAGATCAAAAGGTGTCAAGAAGGAGTTATGGAACAAGAGTTGGATACTTTGACAGGAGAAGAGCTGTGTACTCAAAAAGATAGTCAAGGTTTGTATAGATTTTCGTCCAGAGTTTGGATTCCTAATGTAACAGAGTTGAAGAACGAGGTATTGCACACAAACTCTAGGTTTTCTATCCACCCTGGTAGTACCAAGATGTACCAGGATTTGAAGAGAAATTTTTGGTGGCCAGGAATGAAGAAAGATATTGCCAATTGGGTAAGTAAATGTCACGTGTGTCAGACGGTGAAAGCAGAGCATCAACGACCGAGTGGATTGTTACAACCTTTGGAGATTCCCCAATGGAAATGGGAAGACATTGCTATGGATTTTGTAGTAGGATTGCCAAAGACGAGAGCGAATCATGATGCTATTTGGGTAATCATTGATAGATTGACTAAGTCGGCGCATTTTCTTCCGATTAATGAAAGGTATTCATTGGAAAAGTTAGTTAAGTTATACTTGGATGAGATAGTTACCAAACATGGAGTTCCTGTTTCTATAGTGTCGGATCGAGACCCGAGATTTAATTCCAGGTTCTGGACTAAATTCCAAGAGTGCCTAGGAACGAAATTGAATATGAGCACTGCTTATCATCCTCAGACGGATGGCCAAAGTGAGAGGACAATTCAGACTATAGAGGATATGTTGAGAGTCTGTGTTCTAGATTTTAAGGGTAATTGGGATGAGCACTACCTTTGATTGAGTTCTCATATAATAACAGCTACCATGCCAGTATAGGGATGCCACCTTATGAAGCTTTGTATGGACGAAAGTGTAGGTCACCATTGTACTGGGATGAGGTAGGAGAAAAGAAAGTGTTAGGCCCTGAGTTGGTTCAGCAGACTAGAGATGCTATAGTGTTGATTCGGAAAAGATTGGAAGCAGCTCAAGATAGACAAAGAAAATACGCAGATTTGCATAGGAAAGACATGGACTTTGAGATAGGAGCTTTGGTGTTACTAAAAGTATCGCCTTGGAAAGGGTTAGTACGATTTGGTCAGAAGGGTAAACTTAGCCCTAGATTCATAGGACCCTTTGAGGTTTTGAAGAAAGTAGGAAAGGTCGCTTATGAGGTAGCGTTACCACCAGTGGCAGCACATTCATAATGTGTTCCACGTGTCTATGTTGAAGCCCTATGTCCCTAATTCGAATCAAGTCATAGAATATGAACCGATTGAACTTCAACCAGATTTATCCTATGTAGAACAACCAGTTCAAATCCTAGACCGTAAGGAACGAGTCCTTAGGAATAAATCAATTCCTATAGTAAAAGTTTTGTGGAGAAATCCTCGAGTAGAAGAGTCTACTTGGGAATTGGAGTCAGACATGCTTGATAAATATCCTCATTTGTTTAGTTAAATTAGATTCTGGGGACAGAATCTTTTTAAGGGGGAAGGAATATAACGACTCGTGTATTTTTTTTTAATTCTATTTTATTTGGAAGTGTAATAAAGGTTTAAGTAAATAAATAAAATGTGTATAATGGTTTTTGGCAGCGGTTATTGATTATTATTTAATTAATTATGATTTGTTGATAAGTGGGATTGAATTGTGAGATTTATTAGTGAGTTACATGATTTATTTTGCTTGTAAAAGTGATTTTATGGTAATTTTAATTCCATAAATATTTGGGTTGTCTTTAAAATTGGTTTTCTAATTTTATAATTTCAATAATTATTTTTAGGACTTTATAATTGAGAAATCAATATTTCGTTAATTATTCATTTTTAAATGATTTTCTGAGTGTGTTAAATGCTAAAATCCATATTTAATTATGGGAATCTTTAAAAATTAAAATTTATATTTTATTAAATTCGTATTATACGAAGAATTTTAAAATTATTTTGAAAATTTTTGGGATTTGTTTCACCGCGTGTCATTTCATTATTTGTTAAAAACTGGTACCAAGAGTACCTTAAGAATTGTTTTAAAAATTTTGAAATTATGTTTTTGTAAACTTCGGGAAATTTCTGAAATTTTAAGAGTATTTCGAGATTTTTCTGATACATTTAAATCGTATTCTGTTTCGTAAAAAAATAAGAATTCGGGTTAAAAATCGAGCCCCTGAGTATTCAGGGATACGTGTTAACAACTTATATAAGAAGTTAACACGTATCCAATTTTGCAGGACACGTGTTCACAGCATCTTACACTCCCTCAACCTTATTCTTTTATCTCGGTTGTTTTTTTTCTTTGCCCTGTGCTCTCGGCTTCTTCTTCTCCGATTCACTTCGTTTCCTTTCCGTTTTTCTTCTTCCTTTTTCCCGGTGATTCTCCGGCCTCCAGTTCCGGTAATTACTTCCGGTTCTTTGTTCGATTTCCAGTCGATTCATTCCTTATATATATATTTATGTGTGCGTGATTGTGTATGTATGTGTGAATATGTGTGTGTGAATATGTGTGTGTGTGTGTGAATGTGTGTTGTGTTGGTGTGTTGGTGTGTGTGGGCGGCCGTGTGTTGCCGTGTTCCGGCCGCGGGTGTGGCGCTCCGTTCTGTTCTCTGTTGCTTGGTTTCTTTGTTGGCCTTGCAGTTGGGTTGACTGTTGGGCTGGGCTTTGAAAGCAGTGGGCTAACTGTTATAATTTTAATTACTATTTTCTTTTCTGCAGGAAAATAAATGATTAGTATTCGTGAAATTAAAACTTTCGTTGCGGGAAATAATATTAATCGGTATAATTTATTTGGGAACCCGTATCATATCGGGCGCCAATAAATTGTGCCGCCGTTGACGATGAACTTCGGTGAGTCGACGGTGGACGGTGATGACGATGTTCTGAGTCCTAAATTTTATAAATAAATAAAATGATTTTTCGTAAAATATTTTCGGACTTAAATAATTAATTGTGATTGGTATTGGAGTGTAAGTTGTATAAAAGGATAAAATAATATTGTGGATGGTTGAGAATTGTTGACGTCGATTGCAATCGACGGGTAGTCTTATAAATAAAGAAGATGCTGCCAAAATTTCCTAAAAATATGTTCGAAAATATATTTATGTGTCACCCTAACAATATTTCCGACTATGTGACTATGTGATTACGGGTTTGTGTGTATAATAATAATACGAGTCGGGTTGTCGGATTTGGGTTATTAGGATTTGAGGATATCAAGCATGTCGGCATAACTAATTAGGGTATTCTGTAATTGTAGATCCCAATCGAGTCGTTCCAGGATCGAAGTCAACGTGAAAGCTATTAGGGTTTGTAAAGCGTTGCAAGGCAAGTACCCCTGACCATTCTTTTATGGTTCAGTGTATATGGATAGCTAAATGTTTTTTCTCGTAATGGAACAGAAATGTTTTAAGTTACGTATCCCCTGTAGTTATAAAATTTCTGTTTTCGAATTTTTTGGGGAAAAGTAACTTCGAAAGGTACCTGTCTCAAATGAAATGATTTGCGAAAGGATTTTATATGTGTGCTGGCTAGATAAATGATTTTGAAAATGAGATAGGTACAAGTGTTTTTGAAAACTGGATAAAACGGTCAGATATGGGATACATTGGGGCCAGAGTAGGCCTATTGAGGTGGCGTAAGAGGCTAATTCGGTTGCGCGCATATAAAACCGATTAGTCCAGCAGGTCAGAGACCTAGCTAGTCTCTGAGTTCCGGAACAGGTAAATGGGATGGCAGTTAGAGCCGTCTGGTGTTGATAGCCTGATCAGCTGTCTTCACATATCCGCTATGTATCTGATTGGGATTTGTGAATTATATGAAAGCATGATTGATTGATACAGCGGTTTTATAAAATGGTTAGCATGCAAAATTGGACTCTGGTATTACGCAGCACACTATAATGTTGATTTCACAAAGCATGCTAATTAGTGATATCCAGTTACTTTGATTATCATTATGAAATGTTGATATCGTGATTACAGCTCTGTTCCCATTATTGTTACTTTACTGTTTTAATCTGTTATTCATATTTGGTACTGCTGAGCGATTATGCTCACCCTTGCAAACTGTTATGTATATTTCGCAGATGCCTAGAAGATCAGTCAGACCGACCCGTGTTCCCGCCCCTATTGGACCTGGCTCCTCTGAGGTAGTTTGTATCAGACCATGAGGTCTGAAGAGTTACTGAATAAAGTTGGTGTGTCTTAGATAGTGAATAAAGAGTTTGTATTATTGAGAACCTGAATTATACTTGAACCTGGATCGGATCTTGGTTTGGGGTCAAGTTAATATATTCTAATAATAATTCTGTTGTTTATATTTTTGGAAATTGTGTTTAGTGACGTCAACTCCTGACCCCGGGGTTGAGGCCGTCACAGTCAAATTCCCCCACTAAGGCTTTTTCTAAGGCATCAGACCTTAGCACATGATCAAGTTCTGAAGTTACCGCAAATCAATCAAATCCACCTTGAAGCACTCCTCATCTCTATAGGAATTTCATCGTATTGAATACATTGAATGTCACATCCTGATCTTGCACCCTCATAGTAAGTTCACCTTTTTGCACATCTATCAAGGTACGGCCTGTAGCCAAGAAAGGTCTTCCCAAGATTATGGGAATCTTCTTATCTTCCTCGAAATCCAGAATGACAAAGTCTGCAGGGAAGATGAGCTTATCCACCTTTACTAACACGTCCTCTACGATGCCTCGTGGGTATGTAATAGAACGATCAGCTAATTGTAGAGACATATAGGTGGGCTTTGGATCAGGCAAATTCAGCTTTTTGAAGATAGACAACGGCATCAGATTGATGGTTGCTCCCAGATTGCAAAGGCACTTGTCGAATGACAACTTGCCAATGGTGTAAGAAATGGTGAAGCTACCTGGATCCTTAAGCTTTGGAGGTAATTTTTGTTGTAATATAGCACTGCACTCTTCCGTTAGAGAACGGTATCAAGATCATCCAGTTTCACCTTCCTTGAAAGAATACCCTTCATGAATTTCACATAACTAGGCATTTGCTCCAGAGGCTCAGTGAAGGGTATGTTGATGTGAAGTTTCTTGAACACCTCCTGAAACTTACCAAATTGCTTATCCCGCTTTTGGTTTTGCAGTCTCTTAGGGAAAGGTGGTGGAGGATAGAGTTATTTTTCCCCTGTATTACACTCAGGCAGAGTGTGTTCAATAGTAGTCTTCCTTGGTTCCGCCTCTTTCTCCTTTTGCCTTTCTTCTTCATCTACACTTTCAGCTTCTCCATCTTTTGCTTTTTCAGCATCAGCAACTTTTCCAGACCTTAAGGTAATAGCTTTGGCTTGCTCTTTAGCTTCCTTCCTGCCTGGCACTTCAGTATCGCTGGGAAGTGTGCCAGGTTGATGATTGAGCACGACATTGGCTATTTGACCGATTTGATTCTCCAAGGTCTTGATAGATCATCCTGACTTTTGCACAACAGTTTTTGCTCCTCGAAATCAGCACTAGAAGGTGGAGCAACACCTCCTTGTTGAGGATATGATTGTCTTTGAGCATATTGCCGAGGTTGCGGGAATCCAGGTGGATTAAACTGTTTACTTACAGCTTGCTGATATGGTGTTGAACAGTATTCTGAGTATTGCTCCAGCTGAAATTGGGATGATTTCTGTTATTAGGATGATAAGAAGCTGGCACAGGCTGCTGCGGTCGCTGATAATTGTCACATACTGAACAGATTCATTAACAGAGATATGATCCGTAGCATGAGAGCCTGCACAAAGCTCACAGACCATAGCTATCTGATTGACTCCATATTTGGCTAAAGAATCGACCTTCATAGACAGCGCTTGGAGTTGCGCTGCAATAGCTGTAGCTGCATCAACTTCCAGAATACCTGCTACTTTCCCAGGCATCATCCTTTGAGTTGGGTTTTGATGCTCGTTCACATCCATCGTTTCAATAAGATTATAGGCTTCAGTATAGCTTTTGGCCCACAAGGCACCTCCAGCTGCTACATCGAGCATGGGCCGAGATTGGGCCCCCAAATCATTGTAGATATCAGTGATCACCATCCAGTCAGGCATACCATAATGTGCACACTTTCTCAACATTTCCTTATAGCGCTCCCAAGCTTCACACATAGATTTTGTTGGTTGCTGCGCAATCTGAGTAAGAGCACTCCTCATAGCTGCAGTCTTGGCCATTGGATAGAACTTCACCAGAAACTTTTGCGCAAGATCTTCCCAAGTAGTGATGGACCCAGCTGGTAAAGAATGTAACCAGTCCTTAGCTTTATCCCTCAGAGAGAATGGGAAAAGCCTCAGCTTGATAGCCTCATCAGTAACACCATTATATTTGAAAGTACTGCAGATCTCGATAAAATTCCTGATATGCATGTTGGGATCTTCAGTCGCAACACCTCCGAAAGAAACAGAATTCTGCACCATCTGAATAGTGCCCGGCTTGATTTCAAAAGTATTAGCCTGCATAGCCAGATGAATGATGCTTGACTGAATTTCATCAATTTAGGCCGAGAAAAGTCCATAAGAGCTGCATCTGCTGGAACTATACGATTACCCATGATTACCGGTTCTTTCTGCTCACTCTCTTTATCCGAATCTTCAAAATCAATCTTCTCCGGAATATCAAGAACTGAGTCTGTCTCATCAGCCGTATCTAGAGTCCTCTTGCAAGTGCGAGAACGTGTTTGCATAAACGCTCGCTAGAGTACCTGAAACACAATCGGAAATAATAAGTAACAAGTCTTAATCAATGAGTCCTAATGACCACTAATGGCAAGTACATAAACTAAATAAATTGCCAACCGAGTCCCTGGCAGCGGCGCCAAAAACTTGTTAGGCACAAAACATGCGCTAATAATTCACGCAAGTATACACGTTCGCAATTAATATAGAATGATTTCTAGTTCGTTCCCATAGAGACTCAGACTAATTATATTTAATTAACACTTACTCACCAATGTATGATTACTTCTCTCAATGTCAAGACAATAACACTTAAGGTTGATTAACTAATTATTAACTCAATTAACTACGAGAATAAAACACTTAAATAACACTTGAATTAACAATATTAACACACATGAGATCATAACTACATTAATACTTCTTCAATAGTTACTTCCTTCAATGTAACAGTGATGATATTAATTGAACAACACGAAATTGATAAAACCAACTTTCGTTGTACAAGTACCATTCTACAAGCATCCACAATTAAGATAGAAGTTGAATAGGTATCAATATGTTGAGACCCTATTATATCTATAGACTTTGACAATATAACGATTTAAGCGCAAGTTATTCATTATGATTACACAGGGCAAGTAAAACGGTTAGAGTTACCCACTAATCATGCATACAATACATGAACCTATGCTAGCATGGCAAGTTCTAATCTCTCAAGATTCATTATCGCTTCACAAGAGATTAACAAGCTATCTTATATGTTCGCGACGCACATAAGACGAATAAGCACAACCTATACTAGATATCATACAATCATCACATACCAAGGTATTAAACAATTAACTAAAGAAATCCATAGTAAATCCGCTAGGACCCCGTGATCACGATTAGCCCATGATAGAACTCATCGTCACCATGGGTTCATATGAAAACATGATAATAACACGACAAAATAAACTAATAAAATACTTATTAAACCAGAGTACGTCACAAGATATTAGGTTCAAAGTAAAGAAAACTAGCATCCACTGTTACAACGAATAAAAGAATCACAAGATAATGTATGCTTCCTCTTCTTCGTTGTGGTGCTAAAACGGTCTTCTTAATCTTCTCTCCTTGCTCCTTACTTGATTAATACTTGTTCTTCTTTTTTGTGAAACATCTCCCAATATTACTTATCTAGAAGTCCACGAGAATCAATAGTCTCAGAAGCCTTATAGGATACGAATTAAAAAACACAGAATCAGAAAATCCGACTCCAGGTGGCCGCCCCAGCTTCCAGGCGGGCGCCTCAGCTCCCAAGCGGCCGCCCAGATCCCAAGCGGGTGCCTGGCATGCTTCTAGAAAAATGAACTTCTTGCGCCTGATTTTGCTGAGTTCTTCGCACATCTCCCCGAGACTGATCCCAAGTACTTCCCTAGGCTTATTTTGATGAAATCTCCCGAATTCGCAAGTTATACCCTGAAATGCAAAACACTCAAAAGCGCATCAAATACATAAAATACTACTTCCTTGATTTCAGGACATCAATTCAAGCCATTATAAGACGTTCTAAGTGGTATAAAATGCCACTTATCAATAGACCCAATGTGAGATTCTACATGTCTGTTGTGTCATAAGTAATTCTCACAGTGATAATGATGTAATGGTCCTTAGACCTGAAGTCATTACATTTATATACGATAATATATATTGATTCCATTAAAAGTAATCATTGATCGGGTAATGATAAAAGTGGACATTGGGTATATTATGAATCGTATGAGAAATATGAATGATCTAGATGGGATTTAACCCTCATATTTAGGAGTGATATTATTGGCCTCTTGTGTGAGCTAGACTATGAAATGCGTGGCCACGCTCAAATGTTGATTTGATAGGATAGTCTACTCATTGATCAAGAAACTTAGATTGAACTATGATGAGGATGACACATTACACGCCTCTAGTATAATCTATAATATTTGGTTAAAGGGATTATATTACATTGTACATTATTCACAAAAGGTTTCGATCACCGATTCAATTATTATTAATTGGATAGCAATGATGTATTACTAGATGCCACTCATTGTTTACGATTATAAATTAGATTTAAAATCTGTTGCCAACATAATAATAACCTATAGGGTCACACACTAAAAATGCTTGAAGGATTATTTAATTTAAATTGGATTTAAATTATATTAGAGTAATGCGAATTATTTATAATAATTAAGTATGACTTAATTAATTAGATAAGTATTGATATTCGAATTTACTAATATTAATTATGAAAATTATTTGTAAAATAATTAAGTGAGACTTAATTATAAAAGAAAATAGGATTTTCGAATTAATAAACTCCTAATTAGTTAAGATATATTTCATTTTCTACTCTCTATATAAATCTCTGTGTGGCTATTTTGTAAGCAAGACTTTTACTAAAACCCTAGCCACCAAGGGAGAAGATGGAGAGAGCAAAAAGAAACGAGTTTGTGCTAGTACACATTCAATCCTTGCGTTCAAGAATTCGTGTGGATACCAATAGAGCGTAGATCGCGAGAGCAGGATACGTGGTGATTGAACAAGCTTTGGATCTCCATTAGTCAACCAATTTGTAAAGCTTCTTAAAGTAAACAATCTGATGCGAATTAAATATCTATTTTTCGCATGGATCCAGCGGCGGGTTTCGAAAATTCTGATTTTTCACGTTTTTAATTATTGTTTCCGTTGAGTTTATGTGCTCGAAACCCAATAATATCGTATAATTATTTTTATCAATAAATAATATTCTGTGATTATTATTTGGATTTTTGGTAAATTATCTTTTCAAGTGATATCTGTGTTTGGATATTTAAATATGATAAATTTGAGAATTTTAATTTTATATGTCTAAATAAAGTGTAGATAATTTTGGTATTTTTCTATTAATTTTATTTGTTACATGATTTTATAAATGATTTATGGATTTAATAAATTATTTTTCCAAGTATTTATAAACTATTTTGCATAATCGGGAACCAACCGACTTCAACCGTTTTTACGTTTTTACAACCCGGAAGTCTCGGGAAAACTCCTTCCTAACCTAATTGCAATATTCCGAACATTTCCATGTTAGACTTTTCGATCCAAAGTACGGTTTCCCTGTGAGGGTCCCGGTGTAAAATTTTCAATACAATATTCATTTCGGTAAATCGATAAAACCCGTACTTTCAAGAAACGCGATATTTTGATTAAACTATTATATTATCTTCTCATAATTCGTGTAACCAAAGCGCTGAGACCAAGTCTGTATTTACAAAATGTATAGTTTTGGATAATTATCCTAAAAGTGGTACTGATTTGGATCTGTTTTATCAAATAAACGTTATATTTTATATCTGATATGATCCAACGGGGTACCAGTATTCCGTAAATATAATACTTAATATTCATAGTGTTCTTGAGAATCAAACTATAATTTGGAGGTGTTATCGATATCGGATTCTGGAGTTCTATTAGTCAAAACAAAGCTCTTGAAACCTACTATGAGATTCTACAAACCATACTACTGCAGAATCAAAAGGTAAATTCGAATTATTTAAATTTGATTATTTAAATTCGAATTATTTGGATTAAATAATGAATTTTTGATTTTGATGTTGTTTGTGTAATTTGATGCTTGCATGTTGTCGATAATTTAATTATGATCATTTTGGTATGTCATAATAGTCATTTGGAGTTCAATAACATGCTCAAATCTAAGTTTTAATTTCGAATTATGAAATTAGGGATTATAGGCAGTTTGAATGTTTCCAATTGAAATTTAGGGTTTCTGCTCTAGGGGTTATTAGATTGATTGGTTGGTATGAATGTGTAGATCTTGAAAAGAGGAATCGATTGGTGGTTGTTTCATGAAACAATACCGGAATCGAGCTGGCCGGAGAAAAGAAGAACTCGCCGTAAGGCGAGTTTTTTTCGAGCTATTCCGTCCAACTCAGGGGTTATTAACTCGATTTAATTGCATGGTTGTGTTCCTGGTGATTAGAAGATGTGATCTGGATTCTTGTTTTAAAAATTTATAAAAATCATATTTTATATTTATTTAATTTCAGAAATTCGATTTTAATTATTAAAAATTCCAAAAATCATTATTTTAATTCCAAAAATTTAGTTTTTATTTCAAAAATAAATCTGAATTATATAATTAATTAATTTTAGTTGATAATTAATTAGTTAATTGGTCAATTAATTCAAATATTAATTGATTAATTAATTTAATTAATTTTTAATTAATTGTTAATTAATTATTTAATAAGATTTAATTATTTCTTTTGATTTAAAAATTCCGAAAAATAGTTTCGAGCTCTAAAATATTATTTTAAATTATTTCAAGGCTTGATAATTATTATAAAATGATTTTAAAGCCAGATTCGGGTAATCGAACCATGTTAATTGTTTATAAATATTTCAACGACCCGTTTTAATTCCGAAAAATATTTAAAAATTTGTATTAAATACGTAAAAACCATTTTAACCTCGAATCTTCTTTGAAAAGGTATTTATCGAATATCTTATGTGCTATGTGTTATATGTGATCCGACTGGTGTATGATATGCTTATGTGTGTATTATTTAACTGTTTTAATCGTAATTTCAATCCTTAAGTCGTATTTGGGTCAAACGAAGGGTAGATAGAAGCTTGTAACGAATAGAATAAGATGAGAATAAGTATTGATAGATACTTGTGATGTATGAGTAGAAGAAGCGAGGCGTAGGAAGGTAAAGCAGATAGTCAGTGAGTAAGAGTCGGCGAACGAAAGCAAGAGACGTTAGAGAATCGAGATAAGGCAAGTACTTCTGAACCTTTCTCGGGATATATAGCAAGTGATTCCTAAATTGTCTTGATACATGTTTGGAATAGTTCTATTTTATATTGTAAGTGCTTTCAAGCATGTTAGATATATTTGAGATGTCATGTTTAATATGTTTCATGTTTAGTTTTCAGATCTTAACAAACAGAAAATATCAGTACTTACTGGAATCAGTACTTACTGGAAGTCAGAACTTAAGGATATCAGAACTTAGGTTATCAGCAGATAATATCAGAAGATAGATATCAGAACTTAAGTACGGGAGGACTTATAGTTAAGGAAGGAAGCTGATATACAGGAAAGAAGATCGAGACTAATACAAAAGAAGATATGCATGGAAAGAGTTATAAGATAAGAAGACTTATATAAGATATCTGATTGATATATTTTAGGACACAAAATTATATTCCATATCAATTAGAAGTTATCTTGTAACTGTGTACTATATAAACACAGATATAGGTTTACACTATATGTGTTTCATTATCGAAAAGATCATACATTGTAACCTAGCAGCTCTCGTGATATTTGTTCATCACTGAGAGAGAACATTGTTATAACAAAGTTCATTATATTGAAATATCTGTTTATTATTACTTGTGTTCGAATTCAATTTGATTGTATTAAACACTATTTTCAACCCCCTTCTACAGTGTTGTATGACCTAAAAATTGGTATCTGAGCATATCTGTTAACACACATACAGTAAAGATCCAAACAATCATGTCTGAAGAAGTAGAAAATCCAACCAAGCCCACCAAAATTGAAGAAACTCAAAAGACTCAAATCCACAATCGATATGAGACTATTAGGGTTCCCATACTGAGACCTTCTGAGTAACCCATATGGAAAGTGAAGATGGCTATGTTTCTGGAAGCTACAGATCCAGAATACCTTGACAGAATTAATGAAGGACCACATAAGCCAACCAAGCTCTCTGTTGTAGTTGCAGATCAGCCAACAAAGACCATATCAAAGGATAAAAGTGAGTATACAGCTGAAGATATCTCATCCATTGCCAAGGATGCAAAGGTAAGGCATTTGCTGCATAGTGCCATTGATAATGTCATGTCAAACAGGGTAATTCATTGCAAACTGCAAAGGAGATGGGATGCCTTGAAGATAAGATGCCAGGGAACTGATGCAATAAAGAAGAACAGGAGGACTATACTCACTCAAGAGTATGAGCACTTTGACTCAAAAAGGAGATGAGTCATTAACTGACTTATATGACAGGTTTGTCAAACTCTTGAATGATCTATCACTGGTGGACAAGGAGTATGATCTTGAAGATTCAAATCTAAAATTCCTTTTAGCTCTTCCTGAAAGTTGGGATTTGAAGTCTACTACTATAAGAGACAACTATGCTCTTGATGAAACTACTCTTGATGAAATTTATGGTATGCTCAAGACTTATGAACTTGAGATGGATCAAAGGAGCAAGAGGCATGGGAGAAAGTCAAGGACAGTTGATCTTAAGGCTGAGGAGGAATCCCCCAAAGTGGTTGTCTCAAAGAAAGGCAAAGGAAAGGCTCTCATCATAAAGTCTGATTCAGAATCATCAAATTCTGATGATGATGATTCAGAAACTGAAATTTACCTAAAATAGATGTTAATGAAGAGATGATGAAATTGTGTGCTCTTATGGTGAAGGGTATCACAAAGATAGCCTACAGGAAATTCAGAAGGGGAAAGAAGTTTTCCAGGAAAGGTGTAAGTACTGATAAGAAAGGGCTCAGAAAGTATGAAGGTAAAAGTGTAAAGTCTGACATAGGAGACAACTCAAATGTCAAATGCTACAATTATGGTGAAAGAGGCCACATATCTCCTGACTGCAAGAAAGGAAAGAGTGACAAAGGCAAGGAACTTGTCACAAAGAAGAAAAGCTGGACAGACTCTTCAGATTCTGAAGATGAGGTGAACTATGCTTTAATGGCAAATGAAGATGGCAACCCTAAAACTACTGAATTGAAGGTACCTCAAACAACTTATGCTTTTCATACTGATGATATTACTGAGTTGAGATTATATTTTAAAACCGTGTTTATTAGCTACAGAGATCAAACTTTAACATGTGAAAGATTAACTTCTGAAAATCTTGCTTTTAATAAAAGGAATGATTATTTAGAAAAGGAGTTAGTTAAGTTCCATCAAACTCAGAAAGAAAGAGATGATGCTTTTATGTTAGAGATGAAGTGTTAAAATTAAATAAATCTCTAAAAACTGAGTTAGAAGAAGAAAAAGAGATTATCAGGACTTGGACTAACTCTGGCAGAACAACTCAGAATTTATTAAGTAGTGGAAACTGGAAAGAGGGCTTAGGTTATGGAGATGATAAAAGTGAAAAAGGAACTGAACAAGTTGAGCCTATTATTGTTAAACAGACTGCTAAGCCAAAGTTAAATCCTGTTAAATTTGTAGCTAAAACTGTAAAGTCTGATTCTGAAAAAATGAAAGAGTCTGTAGTAGAAGTTAAGGAAAAGTCAACTTCTGACAAATTAGAACAGGATAAACTAGCTGAAGTCAACATCGGTTTAATGACAAAGAAGCAGCTTAAGCATAAGCTGAAAGAAATAGGAATGTCAACAAGGTAAGGCAGCTAGGAAAAATAAGAATGAAAAGGAAGGTGTGAATAAAAGCAATAATTATATGACTGTTCCTAATGCTCCTAGAAAGAAATGTTATAACTGTGGAAACTCTAACCATCTTGCTTCTTTTTGCAGGAAGAATAAGAATATAAACTCTTTACCTCCTAAGTCAGGAGTTAAGAGTCAGTCTATTAAATTTAAGCCACAAAATCTTTATTTCCATTGTGGTAGTTTATGGCATTCCATTTATACTTGTAAGGAATATCATAGTTTGTACTATGATTATTATCAAATAAAACCTTCTTTGAAGAAAGTTGCTTTAATTCCTTTAGTGTAAAGTCTGATGCAAAGTCTGATATAAGTTCTGATAAACAGCATGTTAGCATAAACTCTGATATTAAATCCTCTGCAAATGCTAACAAACTTAAAAAGGCCAAAGGATCCAAGCAAGTCTGGGTCCTTAAAACTAACCATTAGTGGTCTTTGTAATTGCAGTGCAACAGGAAAAACATCTTAGTACTGGATAGTGGATGTTCAGGACATATGACTGGAAATAAAGCCCTGCTCTCAGACTTTGTGGAGAAAGATGGCCCAGGAGTTTCTTATGGAGATGGCAACATGGGAAAAACTCTGGGATATGGCAATATTAATCTTGGGAATATCATCATTGAAACAGTAGCTCTTGTCTCAGGACTTAAACACAATCTGCTGAGTGTGAGTCAAATCTGTGATAGAGGTTATCATGTGGATTTCTTTAAGAACACTGTGAAGTTGTAAGAAATTCTACAGGAAAAGTGGTTCTGAAAGGTTAAAGGCATGGTAACATTTATGAAGCCAGACTTTGAACAAGTATTGATGGTTCTGCAATCTGTCTGTTAAGTAGAGCATCAATTGAAGAAAGCTGGAATTGGCATAAGAGACTCTCTCATTTAAACTTCAACAACATAAATGAGCTTATAAAGAAAGATCTTGTGAGAGGACTGCCAAAATCAATATTTCCTCCTGATGGCCTTTGTGATTCATTTCAAAAGGCAAAACAAAGAAAATCTTCTTTCAAGAGCAAAACTGAGTCATCAATTCTTGAGCCTTATCACCTACTGCATGTTGATCTATTTGGTCCATTCAATGTCATGTCCATTGCAAAGAAGAAATATGTTATGGTTATAGTGGAGAGTTCACAAGGTACACTTGGGTGTACTTCTTGCCCAAGAAGAATGAAACTGCATCTACTCTAACCGATCATGTTAGACAGCTGGATAAGTTAGTCAAAGATTCTGTTAAAATTATAAGAAGTGATAATGGCACTGAGTTCAAGAATTCAATCATGGAAGAGTTCTGCAAAGAGCATGGAATCAAACAGGAATTTTCTGCACCTGGAACTCCACAGCAAAATGGAGTTGTAGAAAAAGAACATGACTCTCATTGGAGCTGCACGAACTATGCTTGATGAAGCAAAGCTACCAACCTACTTTTGGGCTGAAGCTATGCAGACTGCTTGTTTTACACAGAATGCAACACTCATAAACAAGCATGGAAAAATACCATATGAGATGTGAAGAAAAAGAAGCCAAATCTGAAATACTTTCACGTATTTGGATGTAAGTGTTTTTTCTTAAGACTCATCCTGAACAGCTCTCAAAATTTGATCTAAAAGCTGATGAAGGAATTTTTGTTGGATATCCACTTTCCACAAAAGCCTTCAGAGTCTACAATTTAAGAATAAAGGTTGTCATGAATCTATCAATGTATCTTTTGATGATAAGAAGATTACTGGACTTGAAGATTTCAATGATCACGATTAGCTGAGATTTGAAAATAAAGATTTAAATTCTGATTCTGTAAATTTTGATGACTTATACTCTGATCCTGTAAGTACTGATGTCATTGAATCTGTGGTAATAACTCCAAAGGAAAATGCACCTGTCCAGGGGGAGCAAGCTGAAGATCCTACCACATCTCAAGACTCTCAAGAAGCATCAGAACCTGTCACTGGCTCTTCAAGTTCTGATTCATCTAGTTCTGATGAGCCAAATTATGATAATTCTGGAAACTGATACTTCAAATCCTGAAGGATCCAAGTCAAATTCTGAAGTCTCAGAGAGCATAACTACAGGGGGAGCATCATAAAATGCTGATGGAGACGGCATGGATTATGGGGGAGGATCCAGTTCTAGAAGTCAACTTCAATCTGCAAAGAAGTGGACCAAATCACATACACCTGACTTAATTATTGAAGATCCTGAAGCAGGTGTCAGAACTAGAACTGCAACATCAAATGAATGTCTCTATCATTCTTTTCTATCTCAGACTGAACCAAAGAAAGTGGAAGAAGCTCTTCAAGATGCTGATTGGGTGCAAGCAATATAGGAAGAGTTAAATGAATTTGAAAGAAATAAAGTTTGGTCCTTAGTGCCAAGACCAAAGAACAGATCAGTAGTTGGCACAAAATGGGTGTTCAGAAACAAAACTGAAAGTGATGGCATAATTACAAGAAACAAAGCAAGGCTGGTTGCTAAAGGCTACTCTCAACAGGAGGGTATTGATTATGATGAAACATTTGCACCATTTGCTAGATTAGAAGCCATAAGAATCTTTTTGGCTTATGTTGATCACAAAAAGTTTAAATTCTTTCAAATGGATGTGAAAAGTGCTTTTCTTAATGAAGAATTGGAAGAACATATCTATGTTGAACAACCTCCAGGCTTTGTAGATTTAAAATTTCCAAATCATATCTATAGGCTTGACAAAGCACTTTATGGCCTTAAGAAAGCTCCTAGAGCATGGTATAAGACTTTAGCTCAATTCCTTCTGGAAAGTGGATTTCACAGAGGTACAATTGATTAAACACTTTTCTTCCTCAACCATGGAATGGACTTACTTTTGGTACAGATATATGTTGATGATATCATATTTGGTTCTACAAATGCCAAACTCTGTGAGAGATTTACAAAGCTAATGCAGTCAAGATATCAAATGAGTATGATGGGAGAACTTAGTTATTTTATGGGCCTTCAAGTCAAGAAGAATGAAGAAGGTACTTTTATCTGTCAATCCAAGTACACCAGAAATTTACTGAAGAAATTTGGAATGCAAGATTGTTCAACTGCATCCACTCCCATGGCCACTGCAACCAAGTTAGATAAAGATATTGGTTCATCAGTAGATATTACTAACTATAGAGGATTGGCTCTTTACTCTATTTAACTGCAAGTAGACCTGATATCATGTATGCTACCTGTCTTTGTGCAAGATTTCAGGCTAATCCAAGAGAACCTCACTTAATAGCTGTGAAAAGAATTTTCAAGTATCTTAAGGGTACAGCTGATCTGGGATTGTGGTATCCTAGAGAATCAGATTTTAAGCTAATAGGTTACTCAGATGCAGATTTTGCAGGATGCAAATAGACAGGAAAAGCACTAGTGGAAGCTGCCAATTTCTTGGAGGTAGATTAGTTTCTTGATTTAGCAAGAAATAGAAGTCAATTTCCACATCAACTGCAGAAGCAGAATATATTGCTGCAGGAACCTGTTTGCACATATTCTTTGGATGAAGAATTAGGTACTGGATTATGGGTTAGAATTTTCTAAAATCCCTATTACTACGATAATCAAGTGCTATTGCTATGACAGGTAATCCAGTTCAACACTCAACGATAAAAGCACATCAGCATTAGGTACCATTTCATAAGGGAACATGTGATGGAAGGTACAGTGGAATTGCATTTTGTTCCAACAGATCAACAACTAGCAGATATCTTCACAAAACCACTATGTGAAGCTACGTTTACAAGACTAGTAATGAACTTGGAATGGTTTCAAGTTCTTTCTCTAAATCTGCTTAGTTTTTGTTCTCATGCATCAGACTTTATGATCAGCGTTTACAGATTGTTTTATTTAATATAATCTGTGCTTTAATTAAAATTCATTAAATGCTGATTGTTATCTGATGTGGATCTATATACTCTGATAAGTGTTTTGAATGTTCTGACTATTCACAATGAGGATAACTGTGCTAGATGTTGACCTAGTGGTCTTTAACGTACTAGAAATCCCATGTTTGAATTAGTTGTTTATGTGGAAAACTCATTAACACAAGCAAATTCTGATTTTGAGCTTAGTCAAGTTTATTTTGTGTATCATATTACTAAGTCACAAACTAGATTCCTTGCTTCTTATCTGTCAAATTCTGATGTCAGTAAATCTTAAGGATGAACTAAATGCTGATAAGCCTCACTTATCAAAAGAAAAAGAAAAGAAAAGAAAAGTCAGGTACTCTTTTGAGATCTAGAGTAAATATGTGGAAGGGAAGACCCAAGTGCATTGTTGGTATTAAGTAATATGCATTAGAAAAGCAAATAAATTTTTCTTGGTGACTTTTCACATTCTCTGGTTACTGGAGAAATACTCTGATAATAGCATAAATTCTGAGAAGCAGTCGTGACTCACTTATACTGAGAAGCCACTGTAAAAAGGAATTTCAAAAGATGCATAAAATGAGCACAAATAGTTGAGGTGGACTCTAGCAAATTTGTTCTATAGTAGACTTCATGATAAATGACAGATTTTAAACACTTTTCTTAGTTATGCCTTGTTTCTAAGATGAACTGAAGTTTATCAGACTTTAATCTTTATCTGATTTTCTGCTGAATGCACACACTTTCACTCCATATGAATGATGAAAATTACTGTGGTGATTAAGTTATTTTGACAAACAGATAAGTGTCATTTGCATAAATTCTGAGGACAAGTTCTGATGGAAGTTCGGATGATTAAACTCTGAAAAAAACAAGTCAGTATTTGTATGAAGAATCACAGAAAAAGATATTCACTTTTTGAGTACAGACAGCCATATTCCGATGACTGTTAAAATCTGATATAAGTTTAAGTTCTGATATTAATCCTGATGGAATCCTTGATGCTTACGTGGCATTATTCTTTACTTGACTTATTTTTGGTAAAAACTGAAGCAGTCATATTTAATCAGAATATTTAGGTGAGATAAAAACAGTCATAATCATGCCCATTAACTCCTGCTTTAACTTTTTACTGACTTTTATTATTACACATCGGTCTAGGGAGACGAGGCATCATTATTTCTACTCGAAATCGATAAATAGTCCTAGTCCCTTGGTATTCCGATGGCTATTTAAACCGACAATTCCTGTCAGCCATATCATCTTCCATTTTCTCACAAACTCACCATGTCTCTTAATTCTCATCATTTTTCTTCTTCATAAACAAAAATGGTTTCTTTTCAACTTGTTCATGAACTATGAAACTTTCAATTAAAGTTGAGTTATGATGACTGGCAACAGGAGTGGCATGTCACTGCATTCCTGAAGAGATCTGGAACTCTGTTCCACAAGAGTTCACACAGACCTCCTGTTCTTCTCGATGGACTATCAGCTCCATCTTGATCAATTGGAAGAAGAAAGGAGAGAGGCTCTCCTTCAGCAAGAACGGATCATCCGTCTTGCAGTGCTCTTTGTTAGCAGCAGGAGGAACTAGTCGATAGGTTTTCTTCTAGGACTAAGGCTATTGATGTTAAACATCTTAGACTAGGACTATCTTATAATTTTTGCATGTAATCTATAAATTTCATGAAATGTACTCGTCTGATATATTAATGAATTTTCCTTTAATTGCAAGATTTAGTCTCTGTTTCTCTCATATTATGTAATTGTGAATTTTCTTAGTGCAACTTATTAATCTTTACTTCATCCACTTAAACTGTATCTTTTGATGAATGTTTTGATTAAAAGTATAGTCAATAATAAATTTGATGATTTGAGAGACAATCGAAGCACATGTTCATGCATCAGAACTTGTGACAGTTGAAGCTGTGAATGTTACTTCTCAGAAAGAAACAGCAGCTCAAGTACTGATACTTTGAAGAGGAAATATGAAAGTTCTGTTGTTGCTGAAGCAACTCCTTCATTGGAAAGGAGATTGAGAAAATGAAGGCAAGGAGGTATTTGGCTAAGGCTCATCAGAAGATCCTGAAGAAGCTGAGGAAGGGGATCAGGAATCTCTGATCTCAAAAGAACCAATTATAATTGAAGCCCTTTCAGCTCAATCCAAAGACACTGCTAATGATACAGTGGTTACCCCTCATGTTTCTCCTATTAAAGCTACAGATGATGCTAAAGAACAAACTGAAAACTCTGAGATAGATATTCACAATTTGAATATACCAAATGTTCTTTATTCGGAAGCTCCATCTACAGAAGCTCAGCCATCTACAGTTAACTCTCCAATCTTAGATGCTGAGAGACCATCTACACCAGCTCTGCAGATAAATTCTGATGCCAGAATTTAGATAATGTTATTCCTGAATCTCCAGTTGCTTCACACACTGTTGTGCTGTCAGAACATAATGAGTCTTCCTCAAGTTCTGAAGACAGTGTTTCTGTTGAGACTCCAGTTCCCATACTAGGCAAAGAAGAATTGGTGAAGAAATTTGTTGAACAGAAAGCACCTATTCCTTGGGAGGATACTCACAGAGGTGTGGAGTGGACCAAGAAGTGGAATGACACTGATTTTATTCCAAGCTCTGAAATTCTGACATAGCATATTGCTAAAGCTGATGAGTTGCTCACAAATGCTGATTTCCAGACACAACTCAAGATCACTGCTCTATCTACTAAACATCTTCAAGGTCTACATTCTTCTACACATTAAAAGGTTGATACACTAAAGGAACATGCTGATAAGCTAGATCTACATATCAAGCTTGACAAAAATAGATATATCAAACCTTCTCTTGAGAAAATTGAAGCCATTAAGAAGATTCAAGAAAAGCAACAGGCCCAAATTGATGAGGTCCTGGCTAACCAAGCTTCTCAGAAAGCTCAATTGGATGAAATCCAATCTTCGGTTGAACTTCTTCTCTCTCTCTTACTTCCTGATGATGCCAAAAAGGGGGAGAAGGTAGTTAAGTCCAAATGCTCACCGACTCAAATACTGAAGAAAAAGGATGATAAAGGTGATGACCAGGGAAACTCTGATAAGAGCAGAGGTCAAGGAAAAGTTCAAGGAAAATCTTCACATAAAGTAATTTCTGATGTTAGCAAATCTTCTACACAGAACAAGTCAAGTTCTAATAAACAAACTCCGATGTCAAGTTCTGATATACTGATTCAGTCAGGATCTAAAGACTCACAGAAGTTTTTACAAACTCTGAAGCTAAAGGGGAAGCAGACTACTGTTTATTACAAAGATCCTAAAATCTAGACACTTGATGAGAAGATAGCTAGATGATTATTTCTGAAATAAAATCCAGGAATGGATTTGGAAACTGTAATAACCCCAAAAAAATTTGGACTTTTTGTAACCCTTATGAATAGTGATTTTGCTGATTATGCTGAATAAGAAAACTTTTCATGCCACACTTTGTAGGGGTTCTTTTATTGATATTCTGAGATATTATTAGTACTCTATATGGTATATAAGTGTATGTAAAGATCGTCAGAATCCAAATTCAAACACTTTGATTTTTCCCGAAAATTCACCAGATACCGAAAGAATTGAGTATAAGGTAACAGGAGAAAAATGATTTAAATTCAAGGATTATAAGAGAGGATCATAAAAGGAATATAATGAATTGAGAAAGGTTAAGGGAACCCAAGTAATAAGATCCCGGGTATGATCCCTCAAACGATAAACGAACATGAAAGTTAAGTGAACTGTATAACAGATCAGCGATCATTAGCCAAGTAATTAGGAGTTAATCAATGAGGTTAGTGATGATGATGTCATCACACCAACAAGAAGAAGAAAAGTGTGGGAAGATGACATAGGAGGATGACATAAGCATGACCAAAAGGGAAGGAATTGTTGGTTTTTTATAAGCCACACAAATTTTACCATGGTTAAAAGGTTAATTAACAAAACAAAAGGATATCAACCAAGCCTTTTTATGCACAAAGATCAATAAAACAAAGCAAGTTTCTCCCCCCCCCTTTCATCTTCTCCACTTCGAATTTTTCACAAAAATGGTGAATTAGAAATTCAAAACACAAGCTATACTCCATGGAAAATTATAAGGTTTGTTTCTTGGATCCTATATTTCATAACTAAGAAGAGCAAGTAGTTTGACTGCTTGAATCAAAGGTTTTCTATCTCAAACAAAAGATTTTAGTAGAGGGTGAATAGTGTTTTCAAGAACTTGAAATTTTGATCTTGTGTTTTTGTTTAGATAAAGCTTTAGTAAGGATTTTCCAAGGTTGTTTCAAGCTCATTAGTTACTCCTACTCACAAGGAAGGTATAATCTCTTAACCTAGCCTTATTATTGAATGTTAAGAGCTTGTTATGAGTATTATAGTTCATGAGAGGCATGATTATTGTATATTTAGAGATTGGTTGGTTTTGTAATGTTTTTGGAGTTGTAAATCTTGATTATTAGTTAATGAACTTAAGTATAAGCTTTTAGTTCATGATTGAGAGTAGTATAAATTAGAATCTTGAGATGTTGGGGCTGTTGTAGTAGAGTATGGATGGAGTTTGGTTGTAGTAATGATTGTGGGATTGATTGTGGATTGATTTGGAGTTGTACAAATTTGGTAATCGCGTAAACATAGCCGTCATAATGCCCGATTTACCTTAGACTGCTTTTGTTCTTAACATCAGGACCCGTGAACTCACTGTTAGGTTTTGACCATTGCCATGTTTAGATAGTTCATGTTACGAGCTTCATTTTGATATGTGGTTCGCTTGAATCCGATGTACGGTTTAGGATAAACGACCGTTTTAAGTAACGGCGTTTCGTGAACGAACCATTACCATTTGCCTTACTTTGAAACCTTGGTTAAGGCCCTTAAATGACTAATTGGAGTATGAAACAATTATGTAAAGTGGACTAGGCAGTTAGTAGGGTATTCGCGAAAGCGTCGCCTTAAAATTCGTAACGGTTAATTTATTAAAAATGGTGGAGCCGAGGGTACTCGAACGACTTATGTGATTCGTTAAGCGTAGAAGTGACCATAAGCAAACATTAAGGTTCAATTGGTTAAAGTCGAGTTTCTTAAGAGACCGGGGTTTAATTCCGACTTATGTTGTTGTTCATAGGTTATCGGACCCACTCTAAGCTTAAGTCCATCCGGGAACACTCAGGCAAGTTTTCTACCTGTTATACTGTTGTTGTGATGTAAATATATGTATATGCATTATCTTGTGATAAGTGCATGATTGTTATTAGCAAATTTTGTGATATATTGGGGTATGCTGATATGGTATATATGCATGTCTGTTTCATAATCTTGATATCTAATTGTTGATTCAAATGCTTATAGGTTGCATAATACCTATGCTAGAGATAAGCAGTAGTTGCGTATACCCTTAGTATAGGGGACCCAAAGGTGAACATTTTTCTAAACTGGGAGTCGATGTTCCCGAGTATAATATATATATTTTTTCATATATATATGGATATAGTTTTCAAAACTATTAATCGAATAAGGTTTATTCGATAACTTTATTTTATTCAATGAATATTATTAGTTGAATATTCATTCGAGGACTTATGACTCTGTTTATTTTATTTATTGAATATTATTTTGAATATTCATTTGAGGACTTATGACTCCGCTTATTTATTATATAATATTCTTTATTTTATTAAAGAATAGTATTTCGATAATCAAACTTATTTTCGATTATTCAAATAAAGATCTTACTTTCGTATAAGTATATCTTTGGTTATTCGTTATTCATTTCAAGTATGAGTTTTTTTAAAACTTCTACTTCAATTATTTTTATAAAGATTATCCTTTATGGGAATATTATTTAATAATAATATTCAGATATTTTCTAATATATCGGGACTGATTTATTTCATTAAATCAGTATTACTCCAAAGATTCTTAAAAATGTTTTCGAATCTTCAAAATGATTTTTAAAAGTTAGAGCGGATCCCAAAACTCATTTTGATATTTAAGATCTTCCTTTCGAAAGGGATTTAAATACCCGCTCAAAACCTGAGGGATCCGGCTCGGTGGTATATTTTACATTCGCAACGAGGTTGTTATTTGAGAAAAAATCTTGATTACTTGCCCATCGTTGGGGAAGTAAGTTCATCTATTTGAGTCGGCATAAGCAACATGGGCTCAGTGGGCGTCCATGAAAGTGTAAGTGGCTCAGTGGGAGTCCATCAAATGCGTAAGTGGCTGAGTGGCAGTCCAGCATAAGGTCCTATTGCGGCCAGGGTGATGACCAGTGGGGAATTCGTCCATCTACTAGTAGAAAATGTTACTTATTGGTATCTTTGCCTGATCAGCAAGATATCAGGTTTATGCCAAGGTTTTCTCCTTTCCAAATTCATTGGATATTGCAACTCTGTTTATAATTTTCATAACAGAGGTTTTCAAGGAGTGTATGAAATGTATATATATAGGTGTATATATATATCGGGACTTAATGAAGTATCTCGTAACTTCATTTCTTTCAAATGATATTTCAAAGATTGAATCTATTTAAGTCTTATCTTGTAGTCTCATCGGTGTGATGAACTTTTGAAACTGATTATAACTTGAACGGTGGTAGTTCAAGTAGTATTTGGAAAAGATATAAGTATATTGGAGTATCTTGTAACTTCATCTTTTAAACTTATATCTAGTAAATGATTATCTTATGCATGTCAAAGATTTTCAGAAAAATGTTGAGACAAGGTTAGATATATGAGATCACCTTGCAACGATATTTTTATACAGTTATAAACTGGAACTCTGTGTATATTATACATGTCAGAGGATTTCAAAGATTGTGAAAAGTATATATATATATATACTGAATATTTTGCGACTTGATCGCGTTAAGATAATAACTTGGTTCATTTCTTTTTGACCAAGACTTTCATGAGTACTATGAGAATGCTCATATATTGTAAATTATTATACATATTATTTCGGTGGGCTTATTGCTCACCCTTGCTTTCTTCTTTCATCACACAACAACAGATAGACAAGATGAACATGATCAAGCTCCCAATTCATGAGTGGTCAGGAAACGTTCCGCAGTTTTCAGTAGGCGTTGATGCCGTTGTAGCTGAGGTAGAAGCTACGAGTAGGCTAGGCTTTCAACTTTTGTTATGCCAGACTTATGTATATTTATGAATTGTAATATTGGCAAAGAATATGTAAATTATTCAGAAACCCTTTTTATGGTGAAATAGTTTATAATTGTGGAATAAAATGACTTGTATTATTTTTGGTATTCATCTCTGAGACTATAATTTGTGGTGTGTGTGTGTGTATTGTGGGGTCACAGTACGCAGTAGTTGGTTGACTGTTAAGATTAGGTATTGATAAGGGAAATGGAACTCGTGACAACCCGAATCCCCGACCCCGGATTTGGGGGTGTTGCAGAAATGGTATCAGAGCTAAGCATTATAAATCTCAGAGATGATATGACGTTAAAATAATAAGTTCACTAAGATAATAAGAACTCTTGCCATGTTCATAGTCGGACTACCTAACGTAGTACTGACAGTTAAAACCCTTATGGGAACCCTTATAAATATCGTGATAGAAGCGTAGTTCGTTACCGTATACGGTAGCGGGACTCCGAACCCTGAGGTTGAGGAGCAACAACGCTATGATGTTTTATTACTTATTAGAGATCAGATTATGGATCCGATTGAGCGTCCTAACGCGGGACCGGATGATGTTCATATTGAGGATGTAGCGGTTGAGGATGTTATCCTAGAAGGGATTGTTGCTGAGAAGAATCACGTGGAGGATCCTGACAAGAATGAATAAAGGACCACTGAGGAATTGATGACTATGGTTAGGGCGACTACCAGAGGTAGTATTGGCCGGTTACTACCGGAGGTTCGTTCAAGTTCGTAAAGATAGTAGCCCCTTTAACGCGCTTACTCGTAAGACTGAGAAGTTCGAATGGATAGAGAAATACGAGAACAACTTTCAAGAACTGAAGCAAAGATTGGTGACGGCCCCTATGATGGCGTTGCCGGATGGAAAAGGAGATTTTGTGATGTGCAGTGACGCTTCGCATAAGAAATTAGGGTGCTTCTTATACAGCACAACAAGGTAATCGCGTACGCGTCAAGACAATTAAGGGAATATAAAATTCGATATCCCCACCCATGAGCTTGGGCTCGTGGCAATAGTTTTTCCCTAAAGATTGGAGGCACTACTTGTATGGAGAGAAGTGCAAGATTTACACAAACCATAGGAGCTCTAGTACATTTTTACGTAGAAAGAGCTCAACATACGCTAGAGGAGGCGGTTAGAGCTAATCAAGAATTATGATTGGTAGATTCTTTATCATTCGGGGAAAGCCAATGTGGTGGCTGATGCCCTTAGTAAAAAGGAGAGACTCAAGATGATAATGTCTTTGGGAGAGTTTATAAGAGATTTTGAGAAAATGGAAATAGAAGTGAAGGTAACCGGAGCAGGTACCGAAAAGCTATTTGAGATTGCAATACAGCCCGAATTATTGGAAAAGAACATAGTGTGCCAGAAAAAGTGATGAATGAAGGCAGAGAGCCAACAAATAGATAAGAGATTAATACCGAGAAAGATGATAAGGGAATAATGAGGTATTCCTAAAGAATTTGGCTTCCAAATGTTCAAGAGCTTAAAGATGAGATCTTAGATGAAAGCTAGTTTGAGGAATAAGATTTAGAGCAAACCCTGAACGTGATAGTCAGGGAGGTCGTCATCAAGATAAAAGGAACCCATAACATAATGAAGTGGAAAATGAGGATTTAAAACATGTAGGATGACCCCGATTATGGGGAGGAGGAGGGAACGTTCAGACTAAGGAAACAAAAGTCGAGTAAGGAAAGGAGACCTGAGACGGTACTCCTATACGATAATTTATGGACCTTTCTAGACAGAACTTAGACTATTATCCCCAACCACCACCCTGAGGAAACAATGTGGTGAGAAATTCTTTCAGGACCTTTAAGTCGCTAAGCTCTTAGAGTTCCAAGGAACAAGCTGACCCAGTCGAGGCAAGAGCCTGGCTAAAGGAAATATAGGAATCATTTGAGATTCTAAATGATTGACGAATCACAAAAGACTGTTTTTGTCACTTACCCTCCTAAGAGAGAGGCCACCCGCTGGTGAAAGGCGAAGAAAGACACGGGGCCAGAGGTTATAATAAAACGATTAAAGTTTAGTCAATTGTTTTCGGGAAAATACCTCCCAAGGTTATAGAGATAGTGTAAAAGCTTTAGAGCCAGAACAAAGGCGGACAAGTATGATGAATCATGAATCTAGGTTGTGAAAGTCGTCAAGGTTCGTCTGAAGGACACGAATCCAGAATGACGGGATGTTTGAAATCAATGCTTATGTGGTGTTGGTTCATGAAATAGTTGTAATAGAAACGAAAATGAAAGACTGAAAAGGGAAGGAGTATAAAGGGATTTAAAGGAAATAGAGTTGAGAAGTGATAAGGGAGTTAGGTATGGGAAACCCTAAGAAACCCTTGCAATAAATATAGAGAAGTGTGTCATCATCAGCATGATGGTGACTGATCATGAGATAAATTCAAGGTTTGAAGGCGTAAGCGATACGTAATCCCCTTGAAGTTGAGAGTATTCGATGAAACTTTGAGATAGATCGATGGATTAATAAGGAAACATGGATGGACTGAGGAGACAGGATAATATAATTTAGGAAAATGGGATGAAGGAAGTGACCTTCAAAATATGAAGTGTATGTAACACCTGTGGCTTGATGCCCAAAAGGGAGAATCTAGGTATCAAAAGGTATTCCAACATTGAGATGACTGTTGAGATAAACAACAAAAGTAAATAAGGATTTATTAAGAAGAAGTTCACGTTGAACACGACCAATATCTTCCAGAACATCCATGTGATCATTACCAAGTCAGAAAAGAAAAGCGGATAACCATTGTTATCTTTTGGAGGCCATATGGATTGACCTCAATTTGAATAATAATGTTATTGTGAAATTAGGTATAGACTATCGAGGTGGGAATGATTGAATAAGATACCCTTATCAGGGATATATGACTTGATTTACCCATGGAAGAATGCGGGTACCTTTTTAAAGGTGGAATTAAGGATAAAACCTCGATAACTTGAGAGGAACCATAGGGGAATGCATGAAGGTTGACATTTCACCCTTAATAGGGACAGTATGAGTTTTGACAGTATGAATTGGAAAGGATTAAGGTAACAACAACCTTTAAGGATCAGTGAAGAAAATTTTCCAGAAGTGTATAGACAATGGTTCTAGTATTAGTAAATGATATTTTGATATGCCCTGTATCTAAGGAATACAGGAGGAAGGATTTAAGGATAACCTTAGAGGTTTTGCAAGGAGAAAGGTAATATTCAAAGTTCTTGAGAATAGAAAATTTTGATGAAGGAAATATGACGTAATTATAATAATGCCAGGTGGGGCACGTGTTGAACCATAAGAAAGTATAGATTGACCCAATGAAGGTTGAGATTGGTGAAAACAAGTAGGACCCAAGATAAGAGACGTCTGAAGTATGATCGAGAGTCAGTCATGACAATGTTAACCTCTAAAAGACCGAGGCAATAACTTATGAAAAAATGGTGATATATTTTTTTTACCAAAGCGTAAGGAAGAGCATTTTCACACAAGCAATTATTGTAAATGAGGTAGAAAATTTAGTTGAAGGTCATTTAAAAGACATTAATTGTAAGGAAATTTTACTATCAGGAAAGGCCAAAGAGGTGGCCGATACTTTAAATGTAAGAGGATAATTATAGGCGCTCGTGCCAGAGGAATACAGTGATGATGGTTGAAGCCATGAAGGTTGTATTATGGTGTGAAAGATTGACATTCCTTCTGAAGACTGTGCAATACCCAACCGTAATAGTAGTTTGGTAAAGGTTTAATTCATGTAATCGCCATGAGCGGGCTATCTATCTTAGAAGGTCCTATCTTGAGATAAGCCAGGACCATGTTACGAAAAGACTAAATGAACCTTTGAGCTTCATGAAGACATATGGTTAATAATGGTATTAACCTGTTATCGTTGCTTTTATTGAAACTCTTCTGCAATTTTATCTGTTTCACGTCATATGTACGCCAAGTTCAGGAGTGTTCTTCATGAATCATGAATGGTGATTATGTTACCTCCTTAGAAGGATTCGATACGATATGTATGGACTCCGTATGGTTAGCTATTAAGACTTCATGGAAAACGAATGACTACAGTAGGTCAACGGTGGGCCATAGTAATGCAGGAATGATTCTGTGAGTAATGAGCCGATTACTTACAACCGTGAGAGTTGTATTTGAATGAATGTTGAGAGTGAGTACCACAATCGGGTCGTGGTGGTGTATAAGTTATCATTGATAGGCTAATTAAGTCGATTATCTACCTATTGAATACTTATTCCTTCTTATCAATAGAGAGTCGTATTACTATACGAGGAAGGTTACAGTGCAAGCATAGAAATCTAGTGCAATGATGTCTAGAATGAAATCCCTTATTCGAGTTTCAATGTCGAGGGAGTTTCAAAGATGAGTGTTTATGAGCTCGAGTAAGAGAATGGGTCCGTAGAATGATGGACGGAATAGTAAAAAAAAAATCTTTAAGCACGTGAAATGCGATGCTATAATACTTGATGTTGATATATATACATATATGTTTTGTTCTCCTATGACAAACCTCTATAGTTCAGAGGTAGATTCCAAGCCAGATATTTGTGGTAGTATTTTTTTCATATACAATTCTCTTCAATTCGTTCTTTTCTCTCCTTTCATTTTGTATAAGCTGAGAAGAACAACCCTTCTAGAAGGGGAGGTATTGCCGAATGACTATCTATCTGTGTGATAGAAGCCTAGTAGGATACCGCATGTTGTTTAATTGCTTGTCAAGTACTAAAGGTTGGCCACCTTCTATACTAACTATGCGATATAACAAGTGTTCATGATCATAGTGATCTCTCAATAAATTCTTTTACTTCTATACGATGGATCAAGCTTTCAAAGATAGAAGCAGCTAGGAAGGAGTAGTATCAGTGCGGTGGTATTCCGAATCTAACGCGTTCGTGATACTAAGGTTGACGCAATTATTAAAAGGTTATAGAATGCTAACGAGCAAAAGTGTAATCAGTATAGTATTATGTACGGAAGATAGTAATGACTACGAACTGGAAAAGAATGGGTATTGAGAAGCAAAATCTATAATGCTAGAAGCTATGATGAGAGTCTGTGCAATAGACTTGAGAGAAATTGGAACGATCACTTAACACGGATTGAGTTTTCTTACGATAATAGATCATATGTCAGTATTGAGATATCGCCTTATGAGATCCTTGAGGGAAGACAATGTCGATCTCCCTTATGTTAGGATGAAGTTGTAGAGCGCAAGATGTTCGGACCCACAGTAGTCCAAAGGACCAAGGATATAATAGATCTAATTAGAGGACGGATGGTAATAGTCCAAGATGGACATAAGAAGTATATTGATTTGACACGAAATGAAAAAGAGTAGGAAGTAGGGGACCTAGTGCTGTTATAGGTATTCTCTTGGAAATGAGGGATGTGGTCTGGAAAGAAAGGAAAGCTAGGCCCACGAATTGTTGGACCCTTGGACATATTAAGTCATATTGGGAAGTTAGCATATGAGCGCATAGGCATGCAACCAAACGTAACCTATATGGAGCAATCGGGAAAGGTTATAGATTGAAACGGAACAAGTGCTTAGGAGAAGGGTTATCAAACTAGTCAGAGTTTGATGGTAGAACCACAATGTGGAAAAATTGACTTGAGAGTTAGAAAGTGCAATGCTAAGAAAGTATCCCTATTCATTTTTATCTGATTCCGGGACGGAATCCTTTTAAGGAGGGGAGACTGTAATAACCCCAAAAAAAATTTGGACTTTTTGTAACCCTTATGAATAGTGATTTTGCTGATTATGCTGAATAAGAAAACTTTGCATGCCACACTTTGTAGGGGTTCTTTTATTGATATTCTGAGATCTTATTAGTACTCATATAGTATATAAGTGTATGTAAAGATCGTCAGAATCCAAATTCAAACACTTTGATTTTTCCCGAAAATCCACCAGATACCGAAAGAATTGAGTATAAGGTAACAGGATAAAAATGATTTAAATTCAAGGATTATAAGAGAGGATCATAAAAGGAATATAATAAATTGAGAAAGGTTAAGGGAACCCAAGTAATAAGATCCCGGGTATGTTCCCTCAAACGATAAACGAACACGAAAGTTAAGCGAACCGTATAACAGATCATCGATCATTAGCCAAGTAATTAGGAGTTAATCAAAGAGGTTAGTGATGATAATGTCATCACACCAATAAGAAGAAGACAAGTGTGGGAAGATGACATAGGAGGATGACATAAGCATGACCAAAAGAGAAGGAATTGTTGGTTGTTTATAAGCCACACAAATTTTACCATGGTTAAAAGGTTAATTAACAAAACAAAAGGATATCAACCAAGCCTTTTTATGCACAAAGATCAATAAAACAAAGCAAGTTTCTCCCCCCCCCCCTTTTTCATCTTCTTCACTTCGAATTTTTCACCAAAATGGTGAATTAGAAATTCAAAACACAAGTTATACTCCATGGAAAATTATAAGGTTTGTTTCTTTGGATCCTATATTTCATAACTAAGAAGAGAAAGTAGTTTAAGTGCTTAAATCAAAGGTTTTCTATCTCAAACAAATCATTTTAGTAGAGGGTGAATAGTGTTTTCAAAAACTTGAAATTTTGATCTTGTGTTTTTTGTTTAGATAAAGCTTTAGTAAGGATTTTCCAAGGTTGTTTCAAGCTCATTAGTTACTCCTACTCACAAGGAAGGTATAATCTCTTAACCTCGCCTTATTATTGAATGTTAAGAGCTTGTTATGAGTATTATAGTTCATGAGAGGCATGATTATTGTATATTTAGAGATTGGTTGATTTTGTAATGTTTTTGGAGTTGTAAATCTTGATTATTAGTTAATAAACTTAAGTATAAGCTTTTAGTTAATGATTGAGAGTAGTATAAATTGGAAACCTTGAGATTTTGGATGGAGTTTGGTTGTAGTAATGATTGTGGGATTGATTGTGGATTGATTTGGAGTTGTACAAATTTGGTAATCGCGTAAACATAGCCGTCGTAATGCCCGATTTACCTTAGACTGCTTTTGTTCTTAACATCAGGACCCGTGAACTCACTCTTAGGTTTTGACCATTGCCATTTTTAGATAGTTCATGTTACGAGCTTCGTTTTGATATGTGGTTCGCTTGAATCCGATGTACGGTTTAGGAGAAACGACCGTTTTAAGTAACGGCGTTTCGCGAACAAACCATTACCCCTCGCCTTACTTTGAAACCTTGGTTAAGGCCCTTAAATGACTAATTGGAGTATGAAACAATTATGTAAAGTGGAATAGGCAGTTAGTAGGGTATTCGCAAAAGCGTTGCCTTAAAATTCATACCGGTTAATTTATTAAAAATGGTGGAGCCGAGGGTACTCGAATGACTTATGTGATTCGTTAAGCGTAGAAGTGACCATAAACGAACATTAAGGTTCAATTGGTTAAAGTCTAGTTTCTTAAGAGACCGGGGTTTAATTCTGACTTATGTTGTTGTTCATAGGTTATCGGACCCACTCTAAGTTTAAGTCTATCCGGGAACACTCAGGCAAGTTTTCTACCCGTTATACTGTTGTTGTGATGTAAATATATGTATATGCATTATCTTGTGATAAGTGCATGATTGTTATTAGCAAATTTTGCGATATATTGGAGCATGCTGATATGGTATATATGCATGTCTGTTTCGTAATCTTGATATCTAATTGTTGATTCAAATGCTTATAAGTTGCATAATACCTATGCTAGAGATAAGCAGTAGTTGCGTATACCCTTAGTATAGGGAACCCAAAGGTAAACATTTTTCTAAACCGGGAGTCGATGTTCCCGAGTATAATATATATTTTTTTCATATATATATGGATATAGTTTTCAAAACTATTAATCAAATAAGGTTTATTCGATAACTTTATTTTATTCAATGAATATTATTAGTTGAATATTCATTCGAGGACTTATGACTCCGTTTATTTTATTTATTGAATATTATTTTGAATATTCATTTGAGGACTTATGACTCCGCTTATTTATTAAATAATATTCTTTATTTTATTAAAGAATAGTGTTTCGATAATCAAACTTATTTTCAATTATTGAAATAAAGATCTTACTTTCGTATAAGTATATCTTTGGTTATTCGTTATTCATTTCAAGTATGAGTTTTTTTAAAACTTCTACTTCAATTATTTTTATAAAGATTATCCTCTATGGGAATATTATTTAATAATAATATTCAGATATTTTCTAATATATCGGGACTGATTTATTTCATTAAATCAGTATTACTCCAAACATTCTTAAAAATGTTTTCAAATCTTCAAAATGATTTTTAAAAGTTAGAGCGGATCCTAAAACTCATTTTGATATTTAAGATCTTCCTTTCGAAGGAGATTTAAATACTCGCTCAAAACCTGAGGGATCCGGCTCAGTGGTGTATTTTACATTCGCAACGAGGTTGCTGTTTTGAGAAAAAATCTTGATTACTTGCCCATCGTTCGGGAAGTAAGTTCATCTATTTGAGTCGACATAAGCAACATGGGCTCAGTGGGCGTCCATGAAAGTGTAAGTGGCTCAGTGGGAGTCCATCAAATGCGTAAGTGGCTGAGTGGCAGTCCAGCATAAGGTCCTATTATGGTTAGGGTGATGACCAGTGGGGAATTTGTCCATCTACTAGTAGAAAAGGTTACTTATTGGTATCTTTGCCTGATCAGCAAGATATCAGATTTATGCCAAGGTTTTCTCCTTTCCAAATTCATTGGATATTGCAACTCTGTTTATAATTTTCATAACAGAGGTTTTCAAGGAGTGTATGAAATGTATATATATAGGTGTATATATATATCGGGACTTAATGAAGTATCTCGTAACTTCATTTCTTTCAAATGATATTTCAAAGATTGAATCTATTCAAGTCTTATCTTGTAGTCTCATCGGTGTGATGAACTTTTGAAACTGATTATAACTTGAACGGTAGTAGTTCAAGTAGTATTTGGAAAAGATATAAGTATATTAGAGTATCTTGTAACTTCATCTTTTAAACTTATATCTAGTAAATGATTATCTTATGTATGTCAAAGATTCTTCAGAAAAACGTTGAGACAAGGTTAGATATATGAGATCACCTTGCAACGATATTTTTATATAGTTATAAACTGGAACTCTGTGTATATTATACATGTTAGAGGATTTCAAAGATTGTGAAAAGTATATATGTATATATATACTGAATATTTTACGACTTGGTCGCGTTAAGATAACAACTTGGTTCATTTCTTTTTGACCAAGACTTTCATGAGTACTATGAGAATGCTCATATATTGTTAATTATTATACATATTATTTCGGTGGGCTTGTTGCTCACCCTTGCTTTCTTCTTTCATCACACAACAACAGATAGACAAGATGAACAGGATCAAGCTCCCAATTCGTGAGCGGTTAGGAAACGTTCCGCAGTTTTCTGTAGGCATTGATGCCATTGTAGCTGAGGTAGGAGCTACTAGTAGGCTAGGCTTTCAACTTTTGTTGTGCCAGACTTATGTATATTTATGAATTGTAATAATGGCAAAGAATATGTAAATTATTCAGAAACCCTTTTTATGGTGAAATGGTTTATAATTGTGGAATAAAATGACTTGTGTTATTTTTGGTATTCATCTCTGAGACTATAACTTGTGGTGTGTGTGTGTGTATATTATGGGGTCACAGTACGCAGTAGTTGGTTGACTGTTAAGATTAAGTATTGATAAGGAAAATGGAACTCGTGACAACCCGAATCCTCGACCCCGGATTTGGGGGTGTTACAGAAACTCTCAAGGAGGAAGAAGCTAGATTTGCAGCTGAGAAGACAAATCTTAAGTCTAGAGCTTCTGATGCAAAGAAACCTTCAAGGCCTAAGTAAAAAGGCATTGTGATCAGGGAAAAGTCAAATTCTGAGGCTTCAATGTCCAAGGCTAGATCACAAACTGAGATTGATCCTAAGACAAAAGGAAAAGAAAAGGTTGGTGAACTTTAAAGATTGAGAAAAGGATAAATTCTTCCGTTCCAGTATATCAAACTACAATGCATGATGATGATTTGATAGAAGATGAAACTATTCAAATTCTAAAAAGAAGAAAGATAACTGAAGAATCTAAAACAACCTTTGACACTGCTCAAGTTGTTTAGAATGAATAACAGCAAGTTACAGAAGAAACATCAAATTCTGATCAAGTTGATTTGAAAAAGATGACAATTACTGATAAAAAGAAGTTGTTATGGAAGAAAGCTACTCCAGTTGAACCAAAATCCAATCTTATGATTAATCAACTCGCAACATTTGGGTTGAGAGCCAAGCAACCTAGATATAGAGCTGGATTAGATTTTGATGAAGAGAAGATAGAAACAGGAGTAGAAGTTACTCTAAGAGATCCTTTCATGTTGACAGACAAACCATATGAACAAATCAAACAAAACCATCTTGACAAAGTGTTGTCTGCTCAAATTGTGATAGATGCTCATGATAAGGATAATCCAAAGGAGAAATTGATTTTATTTCTCAATGATGGACTAACTTATAGACTAGTTGATACTGATGTGCTAAAGAAGTCTGTTAGGGAGCTTCAACATATTCACTATCTTTTGGAAGTAAAATCTGATGTTACAATAAGATGGTCAGAATACATTTTGAAGGCTATAAGAGATCTACTTAGAATCTCTGGTACAAAGACTTCTCAGTATATACCAATGATTACTGAAGGTGATGGAAGAGAAATTCCTATGCTGAAGAACTCTGCTAAAGTGGAAGTTATTCTGAAAGGAAGATGCTTATGTTATAATGAAAACTCTTCACATCCTAGATTTATCAGACTTGGTGATGGACTTGAAAGAACATCAATTCAAGCTCTCAGAACAGCCATTTATTAAATTGGTGATAGTAAAGATGAAAAACGGATGCAGGTCAAAGCACAGTTAGTTGAAGTTCTGAGAAAAGCTGAAGATAAGCTGGTAAAAGATTTTGTTAAGAATCATTATGGATTCAGATTGATCCATTGATGTTGGTAAAGCTACAAGGACTGTAAGTTGTAGTTAATAGTCTTATTAAACTCTCATTGCATTTGAACTTAAATGTTTTTGACATCATCAAATCTATTAACTTGTATATTTTTGCACAATTTACAAGTTGGGGGAGATTGTTAGATATATTTGAGATGTCATGTCTAATATATTTTATGTTTAGTTTTCAGATCTTAATAAATAGGAAATATCAGTACTTACTGGAATCAGTACTTACTGGAAGTCAGAACTTAAGGATATCAGAACTTAGGTTATAAGAAGATAAATATCAGAAGATAGATATCATAACTTAAGTACGGGAGGACTTACAGTTAAGGAAGGAAGCTGATTTACAGGAAAGAAGATTGAGACTAATACAAAAGAAGATATGCATGGAAAGAGTTAGAAGATAAGAAGACTTGTATAAGATATCTGATTGATGTAATACCCCAATTTTTGGAAATTTTTGAAACCCTAATGAATAGTAACTTATGCTGATGATGCTGATTAAGGAAAATTATCAGACCATGCTATATAGGAGTCCTTTTATCGAAATTTTGAGTTCGTATTAGTATTCTATAATGAGGATGAGTGTATGTAAAAGTCGTCAGAATTCGAAACCGGACACTTTCATTTTTCTCGAGAATCCACCAGACACTGAAGGAATTATGTGGAAGGAATAAGAATTAAGGATTTAAACCCAAGGATTATAAAAGGTGATTAAAGAAGGAATAAAGGATATTAAGAAGGATTTATAGAGCCCCTGACAATGAAAACACGGATACGTTTCCTCGAACGATTAACGAGAACGAACGATAACGAATCGTAAAATAATTAAACGACTAAGTAATGCAACTGGCAAGGAGGATGAGCTCATTGGTGACCAAAAAAGCTTATGTCACCTTCCACTCACATTAATCAACCAATAACCAAACAAATATCTTCTCATCACTTCCTTATCACCACAAACCAAGTCAAACACTTTCTCTCCCCCATTTTAATCAAAAAACCCGAGAGGAAAGAGAGATGAAAATGGAGGAAGATGAAATGCTTGTATCTTGAGTTTTCCTTGGCCATTTTTCGCGTTCTACCTATCAAATCGAAGCCCTCGAGAAGCTCTATCCATTTAAGGTAACCAATCTCCTCACCTCCTTCATTCTCAATTCCGTTTTTAATGTTTTATAGTTCAGATGAATAGTTAACTCAAGAACTAATGTTGTGTTCTTGATTTTGATTTGAGGTTTTGATCATTATAAGGCTAGTTAAGGATCATCTAAGGTTTGTTAAGCATTACCCACTCTTCAAGGAAGGTATGAAATCAAGAATCTTGATCTTAACTTTGAGTTTTGTTTAAGATTTATGATTAAAAGTGATGAGTAGTTTGATTATGTATGTATAGTTAGTTAATGGTTGGTTTTTAGTGGTTATTGTTGTTGTTGGTTGAAAACATTGGAGGAGTGGTTTGAAATGGTTTGGTTATGAAAGAGTTTTGACTTGGTTAAGTATTATAGTACAAGGTCTTGATTGGTTGATTCTTAGTTGTTGTTTTGGTAGAGTCTAGAAGTGGAAAAGCATGTAAACGTAGCCGTCGTAATGCCCAATTTCTTTTAAACTGAACTTGCACTAGACAGTAGGCACGCAAGCCTCACTTTCCAGACCTGACCCACAACATGACTAGATAGAGAATGTTATAAACTTCGTTTTGATATGTGGTTCGCCTAAAATGGACTTACGATTTAGGAGAAACGACCGTTTTAGTAAACGGCGTTTCGCGGTGATACTTTTACTAAACGCCGAACTTGTAAAATATTTTCGGAAATCGTAAAAGGCTTCATTGGTCCCGAAACTTTTTGATAACCTGTACGGGACAATAAATAAGAGTTTCGAGTTGGATTTGCCTTAAAAATGTTATTTCAATTTAATAAAAATAGTGGAGCCGAGGGTGCGTAAGCGACGCCGTTAGTAAACAACCTAGTAGTCGAGCGTTAGCGCTCTTAAGTGTCAAGAATTGAGTAGTCGCATGGTGACCAAAGGTTAACCTTGTATATTGATGACATTGTAGGTTACCAGAGCGATTTCAGGTCCCCGACTACCCCCGTACTCTCAGGAAAGTTTTCTACCCGTTATACTGTTGTTGTGAGGTAAATATGTATATGCATTATTTTATGATAAGTGCATAATTGTTATTAGCAAATGTTGTAATATATTGGAGAATGTTGATATGATATATATATATATATGAATGCTTGTTTCATAATTTTGATATCTAATTGTTGATTCAAATACTTATAAGTTGCATAATATCTATGATAGAGATAAGCAGTAGTTGCGTATACCCTTAGTATAGGGGACCCAAGGGTGAATATTTTTCTAAACCGGGAGTCGATGTTCCCGAGTATAATATATATATTTATATATATATAGTTTTCTATAACTATTAATTGAATAAGGTATATTTGATAGTTTTGAATAATAATCAAAATGATTTTCGATTATTCAAATAAAGATCGAACTTTCGTATAAGTATGTCTTTTTTTATTTATTATTTGTTTCAAGTATGAGTTTTAAAACTTCTACTTCAATTATTTTAATAAAGATTATCTTTATGGGAATATTATTTAAATAATAATATTCAGATATTTTCTAATATATCGGGATTGATTTATTTTATTAAATCATCATTACTCTAAACATTCTTTAAAATGTTTTCGAGTCTTCAAAATAATTTTAAAAGTTAGAGCGGATCCCAAAACTCATTTTTAGATTTAAGATCTTCCTTTCGAAGGGGATTTAAATACTCGCTCAAAACCTGAGGGATCTGGCTCTGTAGTGTATTTTATATTCGCAATGAAGTTGTTGTTTTGAGAAAACATTTTGATTACTTGCCCAACGTTCGGGAAGTAAGTCCATTTATTTGAGTTGGTGTAAGCAACATGGGCTCAGTGGGCATCCATAAAAGTGTAAGTGGCTCAGTGGGAGTCCATCAATGCGTAAGTGGCTGAGTGGCAGTCCAACATAAGGTCCTAATGCGGCCAGGGTGATGACCAGTGGGGGATTCATCCATCTACTGGTTGAAAAGGTGACTTAATTGGTATCTTTTCCTGATCAGCAAGATATCAGGTTTATGCCAAAATTCTCTTCTTTCCAAACAACTCTGTTTATACTTGTCATGACAGAGGTTTTCAGGGAATGTATGAGATATATATATAGGTGTATATATATATCGGGACTTAATGAAGTATCTCGTAACTTCATTTCTTTTGAATGATATTTCAAAGATTGAATTTATTCAAGTCTTATCTTGTAGTCTCATCTATGTGATGAATGTTGCGGTTGAGGATGTTATCCCAGAAGGGATTGTTGCTGAGGAGGATCTCGTGGAGATTCCTGACGAGAATAAAGAGAGGACCGCTGAGGAATTGATGACCGTACTTAGGGCGACTACCAGAGCTAGAATGGCCGTGAGGGTGGCACTAGAGGATGAAGAGTTACCAAGGGCATAGAGGATAATGAGGACAGAAGGAGTGGGGCCTTCCACAACACCAATTATACCAGTATCAGACCCTCTCCCAGAGGTTCCTGTAGACATCCATGAGGTTCCACCAATTCATGTTCCCTCCCCTATACAGAGCCCAACACCTACTGAGGAAATGCAACATTTATCTCCTGCATCATTATCACCTGATACCGTGCTTGGTTATCCATTTGGATCTCCTGGGTCTGCACCTCCTGCACCCCATGAAATGCTAGATGCTACCGTTCAGGCTTCTCTTATCGCTGATTATTATATGACTTTGGGTGGCCTGTCTGAGGCCCGTAATGTTAGAGGTGATATGTTGGATCGACTTACTGCACCAAGGATTGAAGGCGGGGTACTTCTGGCAGGATTAGCTTATAGTATGGATAGGATTGAGGCTGCCACCCGAATTATAGCTAGAGGCCATCTTGAGGGCCAGATTGATCCAGCTTTACTTGCGATTATCTTAGGCCTCATCACCGCTTTATTGGAGCAGGTTAGGGATGTTTTGCGTACCCGCATTTCTTGATCCACAATAGTGTGTAGTCAGAGCGATCAGACAAGGATTTCATGTAGCACCGCTTTTGGAGGATTAGCCTAAGTTATGAATGATTAGTTTTAATGACTAGATGATTATCTGTGGTAGTACTTTTGGGATAGAAACGATCAAATCAAATGATGTAATTCTCTTTCATGTGTTCAGTTGTTGTACCCTCGAACAAATGGTTATGTATATATTCGTTCCTTTCAGTTCAGATCAGTTTATTTATGATAAGTTCATATTGTTAATTGCACTATTAACACTTAAGAGTGTCATGAAGTTTATAGAACTTGAGAATTCATAATTTACGATCATGTAAGGACTGAACGAGGGAAAGACTTAAGCAAAGTAAGTAAGACAAATATCAAGAGATTCTCAAAAAAATTCCAAGCATTATGCCCCCGCGAGGAATAAGATTTGGGACAAACCCTGAATGTGATAATCAGGGAGGTTGCAATCAAGATATAAGGAACCCAAAACATAATAAAGTGGAAAATGAGGATTTTAAAATATAAGATGACCCCGATTATGGGGAGTAGGAAAAAATATTTAGACTGAGAAAACAGAACTCGAGCAAGGAAGGGAGCACCAAGACGGTACTCCTATGAGGCAATTCATGGACCTGCCTAAACAAAACTAATACTTTTACCCCCAAACACTACCCTGAGGAAACAATATGGTGTGAAATTCTTTCAGGACCTTTAAGTCGTTAAGCTCTCAGAATTCCAAGGAACAAGTTGACCCAGTCGAGGCAAGAGCCTGGCTAAAGGAAATAGAGAAATCATTTGAGATCCTAAATAATTGACGAAGTGTAAAAGACTGTTTTTTTCCCACTTACCTTCCTAAGAGAGAGGCCACGCGCTGGTGGAAGGCTAAGGAAGATAGAGAGAAAGTGTAGAAGTTTTAAAACCAGGGCAAAGGCGGACGAGTATGATGAATTATGAATCTAAGTTGTAAAAGTTGGCAAGATTCGTCCTGAGGACACGAATCCCAGAACGACGTGATGTTTGAAGTCAATGATTAGTGGGTTCATGAAATGATTGTAATAGAAAGGAAAATAAAAAGAAACTTAAGTGGAAAGGAATATAAAGGCAATAGAGTTTGAGGAATGATAAGGGAGTTGGGTATGAGGAAACCCTAAAGACTCGTAGTAATAGAAATAGAAAATTTTGTGATCATCAGGATGAAGGTGATTCACCATGAGTTAAAGTTGATGGTTGAAGGCATAAATGATATATATATATATATATATATTTTATCCCCTTTAAGTTGCGAGTATTTGATGAAACTCCGAGATAGATCGATGGATTAATAAGGGAACACGGATGGACTGAGGAGACAGGAAAGCAAGAAATTAAAAAATGGGATGAGGGAAGTGACCTTCTAGAATGTTTTAGTAAAAAGAAGTTCACGTTGAACATGACCAATATCTTCCAGAACATCCCTGTTATCACTACCAAATCAGGAAAGAAAAGCGGATAACCATTGTTATCTTTTGGAGGCCATATGGATTGACCTCATTTTGGATAAGGATGTTTTTGTGAAATTAGGCATAGACTATCGAGGTGAGAATGATTGAATAAGATACCCTTATAGGGATTTATGACTTTATTTATCTATGGAATGATGCAAGTACCTTTTAAAAGTGGAATTAAGGATAGAACCTCGATAACTTGAGATGAACCATGGAGGGAATGCATAAAGGTTATCATTTTACCCTTAATAGGGACATTACGAGTTTGGGTAGTATGGAATGAAGGATTAAGGCAACAACAACCTTTAAGGATCAGTGCAAAAAAATTTCAGAAGTACATAGACAATGGTTCTAGTATTAGTAAATGGTATTTTGATATGCCCTGTATCTAGGGAATACAGGAGGGACGATTCAAGGATAACCTTAGAGGTTTTACAAGGAGAAAGGTAATATTCAAAGTTCTGAAGAATAGAAATTTTGATAAGGGAAATATGACATAATTATAATAATTCCAGGTAGGCACGTGTTGAACCATAAGAAAGTATAGATCGACCCAATGAGGGTCAATATTGGTGAAAACAAGAAGGACCCAAGATAAGAGACGTCTTAAGTATGATCGAGAGTCAGTCGTGACAATGTTCACATCTAAAAAGTGAGGCAATAACTTATGGAAAAATGGTGATATATTTTTTTTCTCACCAAGGCTTAAGGAAGAGCATTTGCACACAAGCAGTGATTGAAAATGAGGTAGAAAAATTAGATGGAGATCATTCAAAAGACATTGATTATAAGGAACTATTACTATCAGGAAAGGCCAATGAGGTGGCCGACACTCTAAGTGTAAGAGAGAAATTATAGGCGCTCATGCCAGAGGAATACAGTGATGATGGTTAAAGCCGTGAAGGTTGTATTATGGTGTGAAAGATTCACATTCCTTCTGATGATTGTGCAATACTCAACCGTAATAGTAGTTTGGTAAAGATTTAATTCATATAATTGTCATGAGCGGGTTATCTATCTTAGAAGGTCCTATCTAGAGAATAAGCCAGGACCATGTTACGAAAGAACTTAATGAACCTTTGAGCTTCATGTTTCCTAATAATGACATATGGTTAATAATGGTATTAACCTGATATCGTTGCTTTCATTGAAACCCTTCTACAATTTTATCTGCTTCATGTCATATGTACATTAAGTTCAGGAGTGTTCTTCATGAATCATGAACGGTGATCATGTTGCCTCCTTAGAAGAATTGGATACGATATCTATGGACTTTGTATGGTTAGATATTATGATTTTATGGAAAATGAATGACTATAGTAGGTCTGTGGTGGACTATAGTAATGCATCAACGATTCTTTGAATAATGAGCCGATTACAACTGTGAGATTTGTATTGTAATGGATGTTGAGATTGAGTACCACTAATCGGGTTGTGGTGATGTATAAGTTATCATTGATAGACTAATTAAGTCGATTATCTACCTATTGAATATTTATTCCTTCTTATCAATAAAGAGTAGTATTACTATAGGAAGAAGGTTGCGGTATAACAATGGATTCTAGTAACTATGATGTCTAGAATGAAATCTGAGATTCTATTTTCGCTGTCGAGGGAGTTTCAACGGTGATTGTTTTTAAGCTCGAGCAAGAGCATGGGTCCATAGAATGATGGACGGAATAGGGAAAAATTCAGGAACATGAATTGTGATGCTATAATACTTGATGTTGAGATATATACATATCTATATTTTGTTCTCCTGTGATAAACCTCTATAGTTCAGGGGTAGACTCCAAGCCAGATGTTTTGTGGCAATATTCTTTATATAATTCTCTTAAATTCTTCCTTTTCTCTTCTTTTCATTTTCGTGTAAACTGAGAAGAACAACCCTTCCAGAAGGGGAGGTATTGCCAATTGACTATCTATCTATGTGATAGAAGCCTAGTAGGATAACACATGTTGTTAGATTGCTTATCAAGTACTAAAGGTTGGCCACCTTCTGTACTAACTATGCAATAGAACAAGTGTTCATGATCAAAGTGATCTCTCAATAAATTCTTTACTTCTATATGATTGATCAAACTTTGGAAGATGGAAGCAGCTAGAGATGAAGTGGTATTAGTACGGTGGTATTCCAAATCTAACGCGTTCGTGATACTAAGTTTGAGGCGGTTATTAAAAGGTTATAAAACGCTAACGAGCAAAAGTTTAACCTGTATAATATTAGGTACGGAAGGTAGTATCAATTACGAACTATAAAAGAGTAGGTATTGAGAAGCAAAAGCTATAACGCTAGAAACTATGATGAGAGTCTGTGCAATAGACTTGAAAGAATTTTGGAATGATCACTTACCACAGATTGAGTTTTCTTACGACAATAGATCATATGTCAGTATCAAGATGTCGCCTTATGAGATCCTTGAGGGAAGACAATGTCGATCTCCCTTATCTTAGGATGAAGTTGTTGAGCACAAGATGCTCGGACTATCCGTGGTCCAAAGGACCAAGGATATAATATATCTAATCAGAGGACGGTTGGTAGTAGCCCAAGATGGACATAAGAAGTATGCTGATTTAACAACGAAAGGACACAGAGTATGAAATACGGGACCTAGTGTTGTTAAAGGTATCCCCTTGGAAAGCCTTGGAAAGGATTGATGAGGTTCGGAAAGAAAGGAAAGCTAAGTCCACGATTTGTTGGACCCTCGGATATATTAAGACGTATTGGGAAGTTATCAAATGAACCAGTCCTAGCCCCGAACTTGCAACAAGTTCGCGGTGAGTTCCAAGTATCAACGTTAAGGAAGTATGATCCATAGGCGAGACACATAGGGGAATATGAACACGTAAACCTCCGACCAGACTTAACCTATGTGGAGCAACCGGTGAGGGTTATGAATCAAAAAGGAGCAAGTGCTTAAGAAGATGGTTATCAAACTAGTCAGAGTTTGGTGGTAGAACCACCATGAGGGAAAAATTGACTTGAGTTAGAAAGTGCGATGCTAGAAAAGTATCCCAATTCATTTTCTATCTGATTCCGGGACGGAATCCTTTTAAGGAGGGGAGACTATAATAACCCCAATTTTTAGAAATTTTTGAAACCCTGATGAATAATAACTTTTGCTGATGATGCTGATTAAGGAAAATTATCAGACCACGCTATATATGAGTCCTTTTATCGAAATTCTGAGTTTGTATTAGTATTCTATAATGAGGATGAGTGTATGTAAAAGTCGCCAGAATTCGAAACCGGACACTTTCATTTTTCTCAAGAATCCACCGAACACTGAAGGAATTAATTTTGAAGGAATTATGTGGAAGAAATTATGTGGAAGGAATTAGAATTAAGGATTTAAACCCAAGAATTATAAAAGGTGATTAAAGTAGGAATAAAGGATATAAAGAAGGATTTATAGAGCCCCTGACAATGAAACCACAAATATATTTTCTCGAACGATTAACGAGAACGAACGATAAACGAATCGTAAAATAATTAAACGACTAAGTAATGCAAGTGGCAAGGAGGATGAGCTCATTGGTGACCAAACAAGCTTATGTCACCTTCCACTCACATTAATCAACCAATAACAAAACAAATATCTTCTCATCACTTCCTTATCACCACAAACCAAGTCAAACACTTTCTCTCCCCCATTTTTATCAATGAACACGAGAGGAAAGAGAGATGAAAATGGAGGAAGATGAAATGCTTGTATCTTGAGTTTCCCTTGGCCGTTTTTCACGTTCTACCTATCAAATCGAAGCCCTCGAGAAAATCTACATATTTAAGGTAACCACTCTCCTCACCTTCTTCATTCTCAATTCCGTATTTAATGTTTTATAGTTCAGATGAATAGTTAACTCAAGAACTAATATTGTGTTCTTGATTTTGATTTGAGGTTTTGATCATTATAAGGATAGTTAAGGATCATCTAAGGTTTGTTAAGCATTACCCACTCTCCAAGGAAGGTATAAACTCTAGAATCTTGATCTTAACTTTGAGTTTTGTTTAAGATTTGTGGTTAAAAGTGATGAGTAGTTTGATTATGTATGTATAGTTAGTTAATGGTTGATTTTTGGTGGTTATTGTTGTTGGTTGAAAACATTGGAGGAGTGGTTTGAAATGATTTGGTTATGAAAGATTTTTGATTTGGTTAAGTATTATATTACAAGGTCTTGATTGGTTGATGCTTGGTTGTTGTTTTGGTATAGTCTAGAAGTGGAAAAACATGTAAACGTAGCCGTCGTAATGCTCGATTTCTTTTAAACCAAACTTGCACTAGACAGTAGGCACGCAAGCCTCACTGTCCAGACCCGACCCACACCATGACTAGATTGAGCATGTTGTAAACTTCATTTTGATATGTGGTTCGCCTAAAACGGACTTACGATTTAGGAGAAACGACCGTTTTAGTAAAAGGCGTTTCGCGGAGATACTTTTACTAAACGCCGAACTTGTAAAATGTTTTCGGAAATCGTAAAAGGCTTCGTTGGTCCCGAAACTTTTTATAACCTGTACGGGACAATAAATAAGAGTCTTGAGTTGGAGTCTCCTTAAAAATGTTATTTCTCAATTTAATGAAAATAGTGGAGCCGAGGGTGCGTTAGCGACGCTATTAGTAAACAACCTAGTAGTCGAGCGTTAGCGCTCCTAAGTGTCAAGAATTGAGTAGTCGCATGGTGACCAAAGGTTAACCTTGTACATTGATGACATTGTAGGTTACCATAGCGATTTCATACCCCCGACTACCCCCGTACTCTCAGGAAAGTTTTCTACCCGTTATGCAGTTGTTGTGATGTAAATATGTATATGCATAATTTTATGATAAGTGCATAATTGTTATTAGCGAATCTTGCTATATATTGGAGCATGTTGATATGATATATATATATATATATGCATGCCTGTTTCGTAATATTGATATCTAATTGTTGATTCAAATGCTTATAAGTTGCATAATACCTATGCTAGAGATAAGCAGTAGTTGCGTATACCCTTAGTATAGGGGACCCAAGGGTGAATATTTTTCTAAATCGGGAGTCGATGTTCCCGAGTATAATATATATATATATATATATTTTTATATATATATATATATTGTTTTCTATAACTATTAATCGAATAAGGTATATTCGATAGTTTTGAATAATAATCAAACTGATTTTCGATTATTCAAATAAAGATCGTACTTTCGTATAAGTATGTCTTTTATTATTTATTATTCGTTTCAAGTATGAGTTTTAAAACTTCTACTTCAATTATTTTTATAAAGATTATCTTTATGGGAATATTATTTAAATAATAATATTCAGATATTTTCTAATATATCGGGATTGATTTATTTTATTAAATCATCATTACTCTAAACATTCTTTAAAATATTTTCGAGTCTTCAAAATAATTTTAAAATTTAGAGCGGATCCCAAAGCTCATTTTTAGATTTAGGATCTTCCTTTCGAAGGGGATTTAAATACTCGCTCAAAACCTGAGAGATCCGGCTCTGTGGTGTATTTTATATTCGCAACGAGGTTGCTGTTTTGAGAAAACATTTTGATTACTTGCCCAATGTTCGGAAAGTAAGTCCATTTATTTGAGTCGGCATAAGCAACATGGGCTCAGTGGGCGTTCATGAAAGTGTAAGTGGCTCGGTGGGAGTCCATCAATGCGTAAGTGGCTGAGTGGCAGTCCAACATAAGGTCCTAATGCGGCCAGGGTGATGATCAGTGGGGGATTCATCCATCTAGTAGTAGAAAAGGTAACTTAATTGGTATCTTTTCCTGATCAGCAAAATATCAGGTTTATGCCGAAATTCTGTACTTTCCAAATTTATTGGATATGACAACTCTGTTTATACTTGTCATGACAGAGGTTTTCAGGGAATATATGAGATATATATATATAGATGTATATATATATCGGGACTTAATGAAGTATCTCGTAATTTCATTTCTTTTGAATGATATTTCATAGATTGAATTTATTAAAATCTTATCTTTTAGTCTCATCTATGTGATGAACCTTTAAAAGTGATTATACCTTGAACGGTGGTAGTTCAAGTCGTATTCAGGAAAAGATATAAGTATATTGGAGTATCTAGTAACTTCATCTTTTCAACTTGTATCTAGTAAATGATTATCTTATGCATGACAAAGATTTTTAGAAAAATGTTGAGACAAGGTTAGATATATGAGATCACCTTGAAACGATATTTTTTATACAGTTATAGATTGGAACTCTATGTATATAATGCATGGAAGAGGATTTCCAAAAGTTCGAAAAGTATATATACATATATACTGAATATTTTGCGACTTGGTCGCGTTAAGATATCAAACTTAGTTCATATCTGATTAACCAAGACTTTCATGGGTATTATGATGGGAATGCTCATATATTGTTAATCATTATACATATTATTTTGGTGGGCTTGTTGCTCACCCTTGCCTTCTTCTTTCATCACACAATAACAGATAGACAAAATGAACAGGACTAAGCTCCCAATTCGCAAGCGGATAGGAAATGTTCTGTAGTTTCCTGTAGGCGTGGATAACGATGTAGCTGAGGTAGGAACTACCAATAGGCTAGGTTTTCAACTGTTGATGTATATTTATGAACTGTAATAATGGCAAGGAAAATATAAATTTATTGAGAAACCTTTTTTAAGGTGTAATGGTTTATAATTGTGGAATAAAATGACTTGTGTTATTTTTGGTATTCATCTTTGAGACTATAACTTGTGGTGTGTGTGTATATAGTGGGGTCATAGTACGCAGTAGTTGGTTGTTTATTAAGATTGAGTGTTATTAAGGGAAATGGAACTCGTGACGACCCGGATTCTCAACCCCGGATTTGGGTGTGTTACAATTGACATATTTTAGGAGATAGAATTATATTCCATATCAATTAGAAGTTATCTTGTAACTGTGTACTATATAAACACAGACATAGGTTTACACTATATGTGTTATCATTATCGAAAAGATCATACATTGTAACCTAGCAGCTCTCATGAAATTTGTTCATCACTGAGAGAGAACTGTTCCATTGTAACATAGTTTATTATATTGAATATATCTGTTTACTGTTACTTGTGTTCGAATTCGATTTGATTATATTAAACACTGTACTCAACCCCCTTCTACAGTGTTGTGTGACCTAACAAAGCATGTAACCCTAAACCTTGATTCCAGTTATTGATCTTTGAGTCGTAAGCCTTTTTTGTAAACCATTGATTGTTGAATACCCAGATACGAACCACACATATACGATACTACTCCATAAATACATACAAACTAAATACCAGTCACTGAACCAGAATTGTTTGATATACCAGCCTTCATACCTTATATATCAGAAGTCTAATCTTATAACCACGAGGCCTTGATTCTTCCATTATTTGATTCTTTTACCAGCTGATAGCTAATCTTTGTACTATCCTTGATATATCATATTGGTGATTGCAAACTACCTTATTCTTGAAAACCAACGTTGTTTATGATTATGTTTACTATTTTACATTATTTATTCTGTTATTGTTATAGAATTGGATTGTTTTACAAAATATGGACCAGATTCGTGGTCAGACCAGATCGCTGGTCATGTTAGGCCAATGAGTGCCTTGAATCCAGTAATTAGAGCAGAGTTGTGTGCCTTGCTCGGAGTTAGTGCGTGACTGATCAGCAGCCTAACCTTGGTTTTTAAAATAAATTTTGAATATCCAATTCTAATCATTGCTTATAAAGAAACTTGATAACCGAAATCATTCCATTTGATCATTGTTTAACCTCAGTATTGTCATTGTGACTTGCTGAGCTAGTTAGCTCATTTGTGCAATTATGTTTATGTTCTTTTCCAGTTAAGAAGGAACCAGTTGGTAGCGAGGATCCCCAATCAAGTGTGCGGGCTAGGATTCCAAGTTAAACAGAATAAGCTAGCTAAAGACTTTTGTAATAGTTTAAGTTTAAAAGTTTGTAAGAATGTTTACTATTCAGATGTAAGTTTAAATAGTTGGGATTTGGAACGTTTATAATATAAGTAAGTTATGTCTTGTGTGCATACTTAAACCTGTTGCGATCCGTGGATGAAGGTAAGTCGGGTCACTGCATATTATTATTATTATTATTGTCATAAGCAGGTGTATATATTGTGTGTGTGTGTTGTGGACCCCAAACTTCTGACCCGAGTTTGGAGGGCGCCACATCTGCTGTGTTGTGGCACAAACGATTATGTCATATCTCTAAACAGAGAATTCAAAGGCTTGTGAATGATAGAATTCTTGATCCCTTAGATTTAAGTGACTTTCAAGTCTGTGTTGAAAGCATAAAGGGAAAGCAAATAAACTCGAGAAGTTAGGTGCCAATAGAGCTACAAGTGTTTTGGAACTAATTCATACCGATATATGTGGACCATTCCCTACGGCCTTTTGGAACGGTCAACGGTATTTTATCACATTCATATATGATTACTCTAGGTATAGTTACCTATAATTGATACATGAGAAGTCATAAGCTCTGGACATATTTAAAGAGTATAAAGTTGAAGTTGAACTTCAGCTAAATAGTAGTATTAAAGCTATCAGATCTGATCGTGGTGGTGAATACTACGGTAGGTATGATGGATCAGGTGAGAAACGTCCAGGACCCTTTGCTAACTTCCTAAAGGAGTATGAATGGTGTTGCTGAGAGGAGAAACCGTACTCTTAAAGATATGATGAGAAGTATGATAAGTCATACTTCATTACCTGAGTCACTTTGGGGAGATTTACTAAAGACTGTAATTTATATCCTTAACCGGGTTCCAACTAAAGGAGTGGCTGAAACTCCTTAAAAACTTTGGACTAAGAAAACACTTAATATTAAGCATTTACATGTTTGGGGTTGTCCAGCTGAGGCAAAGCCATATAGGCCAAACGAAAAGAAACTGGACTCTAGGACGGTCAGTTGCTATTTTGTTGGGTATCTGGAACGTACTCACGTATTTAAATTTTATGATCCTGCTACTGGATCCTTCTTTGAGACTGATAATGCAAGATTTTTTTAAGATGTTAATTTTGGGAGGGAAGATATAGGTAAAAGTATTATCTTTGAAGAAGATAGTCATGATCTTATTTATGACTCTGCCGAGAGCAATGATCTTATTATGATACCTATCATTGTTCAAGGCACTCCGGTTCAAGAAAACACTGAAATTCCCCATAAGGGACCAATTGAGCAAACTCAACAACCTCGTGAATTACAAGAATTGCCACTAAGGAGATCCACTAGAGAGTGAAAAAACGTAATTCCAGATGATTATGTTATTTTTCTACAAGAACATAAAGATGGAATTGGCATTGGGGAAGATGATCATGTACATCTTCAACAAGCCATGTAGAATCCTAACTCTTAAAAGTGGATTGATGGCATGAATGAAGAGATGCAATCTATGAAAGACAATGACGTTCAAGGCCCTCTGGTTCAAGACAACACTGAAATTCCCCACGAGAAACCAATTGAGCAAACTCAACAACCTCATGAATCACAAGAAGTGTCACTAAGGAGATCCACTAGAGAGTGAAAGAGCGCAATTCAAGATGATTATATTGTTTTTCTACAAGAACATGAAGATGGAATTGGCTTTGGGGAAGATGATCATGTAAATCTTAACAAGCCATGCAGAGTCCTAACTCACAAAAGTGGATTGATGCCATGAATGAAGAGATGCAATCTATGGAAGACACTGACATTTGGGATCTTGTTACATTTCCTTAACAATCTATTACATAAGCCAAATAGGTCTCGTTACCTTTCCTTAACAATCTTTTTGCTTGAAGCATGGTTAGAAATTTCTGGTTTTGTCGTTGACCTTTAAACACTACTTCTTTTTCATTCTGCACTCTTATCTTTACTTTCTTCCGTTCACAATCTATTTGCGCTCCATTACTGGATAACTAATCCATCCCTAAGATTACATCAAATTCTCCAAACGCGAATGGGATTAGGTCGACCTCGAAGATCTTCCCTTCTAATTTCAGCTTGCACTTAGGGTGTACTTGATCTACAGGGATTATTTCTCTGTTTGCTATTTCCACTCGTAATACCTCACGTAAGGGTATGGCATTAAGTTTTAACTTTTTAGCAAAATCTTGAGATATAAAAGACTTGGTTGCTCCAGAATCAAATATGACATTTGCATGTTCGGAATTTAACAAAAGGGTACCTACTATCACGCCAGTGTTTCGGACAGCATCCTGAACAGTCATGTTGAAGGTCCTAGTAGTTGGGGGTCGGTTGGATGCAGCTTTGCTCATCCCTGAGGCTGGGGGCTTCAACATTGGGCAATCCTTCTTCATGTGTCCTACCTTTCAACATTGGAAACACGTTACATTGGGTCGGGTGTAACTGTTGGCAAGGTGTCCGATTTGGTCACACTGGTAAAATCTCAGAAGGGCTCTTGTCTGGGTACATATTCCAAGGTGTCTCTTCTTACAGGTTTGACACTCTGGGATTGGGGTACGCGGTTGGCTATGAAATGTTGCCCTAGATTGTCCGTCGCCCTGGCCAACGCTCTCACTCGGGGCCTTTCTGAATCCGGGGCCTCGTACAGGTTGGGACACCGCTCCCTTGACGAACCTGCTCGGAAGGCTCCTGTTCCTGGTTCCTATTCCTTGACTTCATATCTTCCTCTTCCTATTTTCCTTTTCTTTCACAATCTGCTCACTGCCAGCTTCAACTATCGAGGCTTTCTGTACTAAGGTGGCATAGTCTGTCAGCTCTAACACTGCTACTCGGTTCTGTATCCCCTGTTTTAGACCAAGCTGAAACCTTCGCGCTTTCTTTTCTTCGGTATTCACAAACTCAGGCACAAATCTAGACAACTCAGTAAATTTGGCCTCATATTCTACCACAGTCATCTTAACCTGTTTCAACTCCAGAAACCTAATCTCCATCTGGGTTTCTATAAACCTAGGGAAGTACTAGTCTAAGAACAGTCGGGTAAATCTATCCCATAAAATCATAGCATCAGTTTCTAGGTTTTGTTTGGACTCCCACCAGTAGTTAGCTTCTCCTTTCAGCATGTAAGAAGCATGTAAGAAGTAAAAATGGTCTTATGTCATTCCTCAACACCTAGTATCTCGAAGGATTTTTCTATCTCTTTGAGCCAGGCCCGTGCTTCAACGGGGTCGGCAGATCCTAGAAACTCTGGGGGTTTGAGAGATTTGAAGGCTCTAAAGGCAGTAGCTGCAGTTGGTTGGGCAGCATGGGGCTGTGGTGGAATAGGATGTTGGTTCAGATTTGCTCTTAGCAGCTCCATAAATTCATTCATGGGGTTACCTCCCTGATGGGTATCCTCAGCCTCATCTTCTGAATATTCTTCCTCATCATATTCATTATAGTCTAGGTCTTCTTCACTCTCCTCATTTACTACTGGGTCACCTCGTTGTTGGTTAACAGATTCTGCGGGCTGTGCCCTGGTTCCTCTTCTACGGGGTGGCATTGTTTTGATAAAGAAAATTGGTCACATAATTATAACAGTTGGGTAATTTTATTCATATGTAAGCATGTCATTTATTATTTAACAGGTTTTATAAAGTGCAATAATATAGACATCATTTCTTAATAACTGCTTAGATATATTCTAATAAGATCTCTCATTTATATCTTGGGGATGAAAGTACTAGCCGAGTTCATACATGCCTGATTACAATCTATCACTACTAGTTCTGAATACTGAAATGAAAATGCATAAGACGTGTACCCTGAAGGGCTAGGAACGCTATCTACTACTAGCTATCCTATCAAAATTGGTGACAAGTCACCCAGCCTCCTTCAAGGTCTACATCTAGTCACTAGTCCCTCAGTTACTATCACTGCGAGTGAGGTCACACACCCTCCTCATCACTCCTGCAATCATCAGCTCTGCATCAACTACCGGGATGTATCCACTCACTGATGTCATCCGCATCTGAACCCTGGTACGGAGCTCGATCCCATCGATCTCCCTGCGGGCTATGGCTGGGGAAGCAGCTCTGAAATCTCCTGAGTATCCTAGTCGGATGGCTCTCTCAGCTGTCAGTGCCTGGCGTAACTCCGCAATGCGAGCAGATGCCGCAGTGATCTCAGCGTTAAGCTGACCCACTATCCGGTCGTGTACGGCTACATGCATGGTCACCGATGGTGGTAGAGGTGAATCTGGGTCACTAGAGGATATGTTATGGACCTCATAGAATTGTGCACGTATCGCCTCCTCATCATCATCATCAGTATAGGACATAGGGCTCTGGATCCCTGGGGGTGGTGTAGGAGAGCGAATAGCCTGGTGAGGGTACATCTCTACATCTCTCCATACTACACCATTAACTACGGGGACATGAAGCTCAGTCTCCTCCTCTAGGACATCCTCAGTAGGGTCATCGTTTGAGTCATCAATGGGTGGGCTCTCTGGCTCGGGAATAGGGTCACGCTCAGGAATCATGACATCATCAATAGGATCAACCTCCCTCCTAGGCTCCACTAGTACCTGACACAATAGGCAAGGTGTTACTAACTTAGAGTTGGAATTCCCTTGAGGATAAAACAGTTAAGACTACCCGTGTAGCCCGACGACGAACTCGACTTGAGTTCTAATTGATTATTTTATTATTCTTATGTCTATGTATTTTATATCCTATCGTTTCCAAGATTTGATAACCTAAGGCTCTGATACCATTTCTGTGGCGCCCCAAAACCCGGGGTCAGGAGTATCGGAAGCCACGCCATCTAAACTCACACAACTTACACTACAATTAATAAATACTCACGCTTCACGACCCCACACTTATCACACACACACACACACTTACAGATTATTGTCTTGAAAACGAAGCATCATAACTAGAGTAATTGTTAACCATCAAGTGATATTTATTACAATCCAAAAGTAATTAATCTTACCGGGGAGTGTCCTGTAGGTAAGGCTAGTCCGTCGGCCAAATATACGTTTCTTGTTTCTTACCTTACATAAGTCATACTTATAAATAAGCCGAACTATAAACAACTGAAAACTAATCCAGCTTATTCTGACTACCTGTGGTATATCACCAAATAATCTACAGAACAGCTGGCCATTTCCTACCCATTTCCTGGCTGTGGTTCTCATGGCAGGCATCTTGATTCACTGTTGTGTTGTGTCAATTTAAGAAAATAAGTGTGAGCTATAATGCTCAGCATAATAATGTACAGTATGGAAATGACTGTATGATAACATCATATATTATATATATGTTTTATTCGAAAATAGTTTTCCTTGGTGTCACACACCTTCTTACGAAGACAATTCTTTAAGGGGGTTTTAATAACCTGTGAATACCTTAATAGTAATCCCAGCATCTAGGCTTGGGTTACGGTATTGCATTTCAATTCCAATTAGAAGAGTTTGGACATTCACCGGAGCCACCGCATACAATGATCAGTCGTACTACGGAAATAGTAACCTTTTCTACTAGTAGAAGGATGAAACCGTCATCCCTCGGGTATCACCCTTGCCACATTCGGGCTACGTGTCCTATTTTCGGGTATACACATACTTTACAAGTTCCTGAGTACACTGAGTACCTTCGCCTGCGGTACCTTTGGTAGCCCATCTAGCACACATAGTACCAGAGTCTACCCCTCCCTTGTCCTTTAAGAGAATTCTATCAATCTCGAGAACTCAAACCACATCGAAGTTCCCCAAGCGTTTTGCTTGTTGATAGAAATAGCTTATCTTTTTAAGATATAAGTGTATATATATGCATATACGTACTTCCGAGAATTTCGGAGGAAGTACTAAGGATGTGAGTTGACCGTTGTCAACAGATAATTATTAAGGGGGAAAAAGTTTCTTCTCGAAACTATATTCAATATATTAATAAGACGGGATAATATTCACCGACGATCTGAAATTATTTGAATGATATTCAGTAATTAGAAGTATATTTTAAATTAGGATCTATGATTTTTAAATAAATAATAAACCCTTTTAAGAATAATAATCCCTTAAATAATAGTCAATAAATAATTATACCTCGAATGAGTTTATTCTCTAGAAGGTTTATTTAAAATAATATTCCTCAACTAGTTTGTGTCTACGTAATTAATAATCTATAATGATTAATCGGGTTTGAAATAAATAAACGTTGGAGTATACTACTCCCATAATAAAGGAATAAGTATATAGTATTTATTATCCGAACAATAAAATATAGTTGAGGGAATATGATCGTTGGGAAATCGTTTTAATAAAAGTTCGAGGTATTTTAATATTTTGTAAGTGGACGATGAGTTCCTTTTCAAACGTACTACTATGGACTTATACCCATCCCATAATATCTCCTTAATGATTCCTGGGTTTTATCTTAAATCCCGACCGACTCTCGATCTTATATAATATGTCACGCTTAAAGCGAAATAACATTTCACGATATATACTTAACGTACAACATCGCTACATTATGTGAAATTCAACAACTACGTATCATGGCAAACATAATATTTATGCGATGATAGTAAAACAATCTTTTCACAACATAACAGTAAAAAAAAGGAGTTGGGTTTGTAAACTTTCCTGGGTATCTCGAGGTGGAGGATGCTCTAGGTTCCGCTCGGAAATCTATAACCATAAACACATTTCATTTTGTTAGGTCCCGTTCTAATTTACGGTAACTTACACTCATGCGCTAATCATTATGCACCCTCTCAACTCATACTACCCTCAACATTTCTTTTAAGTCATAATCACATTATGGTCACTTCATTTTCCTAAGTATCTTGGGTTCATTCTCATTATCGTCGTCGGCTCTGCTTATGGATTCTCTTGGCTTCTACTCGCGTGGTCTCGGCTCCGACATTTTTATAAAATTGAGAAATCATTATTTTCACTTGAAATTTTTATGAAAGTTAAGAAACTCAATATGTTACTCTCTGTAAAAATTTCATTATTTATGAATACTTTAAGTCTATCCTTTATATTTTCAAAATTCATAATTCGTAGCAGTTTTTGTCGCGTAAATCACTTTTACTAAAATGACCATAACTTTTGATCCGTAAATCGAAATCAAGCGATTCAAGCGCCTAAACTATCCTTATAACATTTTATATCCTAAAAAAGGTTATTTTTCAAGAATCTACAGTTTACAACTTCGGGACTTTCTGCAGAAACTTAAAGTTACGGTTTGTTGGTTTTAACGAAGTTACGTTTACGATCGGGGTTTTGTTTACGCCCTAACTATCAACACAACCACCAACAATCATCATATCATCAACAACACACAAAATCCTCTCAATAACATCATGTTATTGAGGCAACAACAACCAATCTTAAATCTACTTAACTTAATCATCAAGATTTCATCAATACTACTTAGTAAGCTAGGTTTACTACCACATACTAAATGGATCTTAAAAATGAACCTTAATTAAAGTTGGGCCAAAGATTTTTACCTTTCTTGAAATCTTGAGATGTTTTCTTGAGGATGGTGGAGGCTTGGAAGTGCTTGGTATGATTTTTAGAACCTAAAACCAACCTTGAAATCAAGAAACCAAAGAGAGGTTACTATTTATACTATTCACTAGGGAGTTTCTTGAATTTATTCCACCCATCAAACCTTGATAAAAAGAGATGAAAGAATTTTTTTACCTTAGTTTAGTTGCTAAGAGGCTTGGGAATTAATTGGGTGATTTTACAAGAGCTTGAACTTGGAGTTTTGAATTCCAATTCTTCCTTTTTCTTCAATATAGCCGAATGGAACAAAAATGGGGATGGGGGGGGGGTATTTATACTACTTGGTTGCTTCTCTTGGATGCTTTGGATAGGTTGCTTCTTGGAAGGTGACTTGATATCTTGCAACTTGATTTTATTCTTCCTAGTATAGCATCCTAGGTTTATTCTTTGTTGCCAAATCCATGGACATATCTTTGTAGCTTGCTAGCTTACAAGCTAAACTACAAGGTTAGCTTCCTTAGCTCACTATTTGCTAGCTAGCTTGGTCATCCTATGGTTAGCTCACTATTTGATGAAGTAACCATGGTTACTTCCTTACCATGGTTTAGTTAGTGCGTTATGTTTATTTAATCGTTTACGCGTTCGCTCGATTACTTAAACGTTCTCCGTAATACTTACTCGTAATTGGTTCGCTATGTAATTCCTTTCGTATTTATTCCTTATATTTTTATTTATCCTACTTGAATATAAATCCATAGGATTTTAATCTCGTAATTATATTGTGATTCCCGTAATCCTCGATAAGTCGTAAATACGGTCGTTTTTCAAAGTTCGTTTTCTTCGAAAACTAATAGCGTTTACATACACTCATTTGGTACGTATAGTCGTAATATTAATTCCGAAACTCATTTTCTCATGCACTACATAGTGTGGGCTCAAAAGTTTTTCCCGTCTGTCAGGGTTACTATTTATTAAGCATTTTACAAGATCTCAAAAATTTGAGTTATTACACAAAGCAATGGAAGCCAATGACAGTCTCATTTAGAAATTCTCAAGATTATAAGAAATTCACCCTGGATAGACTGTATGGTATCCTAAAAACTTATGAGCTTGAAATAGAGCAAGATGAAAAGATGGAGAAAGGAAGAAAGAATGGAGGGTCCATTGCATTAGGTGCTGAGCAAGAAAAGGAGAAAGAGATAAAGGTTGAAGCTGTTGAATCTGCACCAAACTTAAGAGTTTATGAAGGAAAAGGAAAGGGACTAGTAGCTGAACATGAAGACCAGCTTAGTCAAGATGATATAGATGACATAGATGAGCATCTTGCTTTTCTATCCAGAATATTTTCCAAGCTCAAATTCAAGAAGAATTTTGGAGCAGCTAAGCCAAACAGAAACATGGTTGATAAGTCTAAATTCAAGTGTTTCAAATGTGGCTTGGCAGGTCATTTTGCTAGTGAGTGTAGAAATCCTGATTCTGGCAAAAAGAAGTTTGAGCCTGTTGACTATAAGCAGAAATACTTTGAGTTGCTCAAACAAAAGGAAAGGGCTTTCATCACATAAGAGAATGACTGGGCTGCAGATGGATTAGAAGATGACGAAGATACAACCTATGTCAATCTAGCACTTATGGCCAAGTCAGATGAAACAGAGACCAGTTCATCAAGAAATCAGGTAATCACAACAAACCTATCACATTTATCTAAAGCTGAGTGTAATGATCCACATCAAGAGAATAATGAGGCCTCTTCATCTAAACTAATCTACCACAACAGAGAAAATGGACTAAAGATCACCCTTCTGAGCTCATCATTGGTGATGCATCTTCTAGAGTTCTAACAAGAAAAGCAACCCAAGAAGAATGTATGTATAGCAGCTCTCTCTCAAAGGAAGAACCAAAGAAGGTAGAAGAAGCTCAGTTGGATCTTGATTGGGTTTTAGCTATGCAAGAGGAGCTAAACCAATTTGAGAGGAACAAGGTACGGAAGCTAGTACCCAAGCCTAAAGGAAAGAATCCAATTGATACCAAGTGGGTATTCAGAAACAAGATGGATAAAAATGGCATAGTTGTCAGGAACAAAGCTAGATTGGTTGCTAAGGGCTACTGCCAACAAGAAGGAATAGATTTTGATGAAACTTTTGCTCCTGTTTCAAGACTTGAAGCCATCAGAATCTTCTTAGCCTATTCAGCCCATGCCAATTTCAAAGTCTATCAAATGGATGTTTAAAGTGCCTTTCAGAATGCAAATTTGGGAGAGGAAGTATACGTCAGTCAGCCTCCTGGTTTTGAAGATCCAAATTTTCCAGAATATGTCTACTATCTTTTGAAAGCACTTTATGGGTTGAAGCAAGCATCTAGAACCTGGTATGATACTTTGTCAAAGTTTCTCTTAGAAAATCACTTCACAAGAGGTACTGTTGACAAAACTTTATTCTTTAGGAATGTTAATGGCCCTAGCATACTTGTTCAAATTTATGTAGATGATATTATATTTGGCTTTACAGATGAAAAAGTTTGCAAAAAGTTTGCCAAACTGATGCAAAGTAAGTATAAAATGAGCATGATGGGAGAACTAACTTACTTTCTTGGTTTACAAGTTAAGTAAGTTAGTGATGGAATATTCATTAGTCAAACCAAATATATTTATGATCTTGTAACGAAGTTTGATCTAATGGATTGCACATCTGCAAAAACTCCCATGGCCACTACAACTACACTTGAATTAAACACTATTGAAAAGTCTGTGGATATTTTGATCTATAGAGGCATGGTTGGTTCACTCTTATTATAACACCCTCCAAATCCGGGGTATAGATTTGGGGCATTATTAACAATAACTACAAACTAAACCTGAACAAGCGGAATATAAATATAATAATAACCCCGAACTATTACTACTCAGGATCTTTTAAGGATCGAGTTGAAAACAAGAACCACATACTACACTTTATTACAAACCCAAATAAATAAAACCTGTCTCAAGAACTCTCTTTGTTACAAAACTTTATTATATCTACATTCTCACCACACAACTTTTATTCAAACTACACAAAACTTTTATTCAACCCAATAGTACTACTTATCATGTTACACCTGATCTGGTGATTCAAAGCTCTCTTCGGGAATAGGAAGGAACACTCTTGGTATAAGAGGGTCCCGCTGCTTGACTCGCTTCTTGACTACGCGGGTCCTGATGGGTTTCATTCTCTACCTTAACTGTAAAACAATAGGAATAACAATAAAAGGGGATGAGCCAAAATTTGCTCAACAAGCCTGTAATAATATATATAGTATATAAAGAGAGAGAAATAAGTGAACCAATAAGCTGTTGGTTTGAACAACCATCTGAATCTGTATAGGATAATAATTTGCCAATACTCGCGAGTGCCAAATGAACAAGACTGGAAACAAGAACCAACATATGCAATATAACCTGTTGATCAGTCAGGTGACAGTGCAGATCTATACCCAACTGCATAGACCCAACCAACATAAAGAGTACTCAGGCAACTATGGCCTATTAAATAATGGTCTGGGTAAAACCCAGCACGTAAAGTAACCATCCAGTCCAAGGTATAGCATCCAAAACAATCGGAATGCTTTTGATATATCCCAACACCAGGATATACCAGAGTATATGTAACAAGGGTAAAAGTATTGGAATATGAATAGGGGATTCAATAAATTGGGAGAGATCAAGAATCGAAATGAAATTGAAACAAGCATTAATAAAAGGAAATATAATTCACTATTCTGAATTTAGAATAGGGGAAAAACTTGCCTTGCGTGTACTTAACCTGGTTCACTCACCGCCTTCTGTCCCTAGCTTGCTCTGCCTTGCTAACACTGAACCAATCATAGAAAGATAGTCGTTTAGATAACTTACTATATATGTGTATCTTGAATTGATACCACATAACCTTATCAGTCTACCCATGCGTTTCTATCTGACTCGCATATATACACATATAATGATATAGCACGTAAGGTTCACATAGCCACGTAAAGCACATAGCACATAAAGCACATAATTAATTTTTAGACTTATAATTATTTTTAGAATCGATACTAGACTCATATTTATAATAAATAACCCTATCTGATTTTATTACAATTTTTCGGGATTTATTCGACTCAATTCTACCCCTAATAGGGCCTGTGAATAGTTAATTATCACAAAACCATTCTCTTCCGGAATAAATTATAACTTACAACTATTTTTATTGGATTCGTTTCATTTTTCTGAGTCTAGGGGTCTTCGTTTCACTCAAATCGGACTAACGGTTTAATTATTATGAATTAAACAAGATTTAATTCATTAATAATTAATTATAAATAATTAATTATAATTAAATAATCCCTAATTATACTTTTAAATAATTAATTAATAATTATTGCATTTTAAAATAATTAATCCCTAATTATTAGGATTTATTACTATTTATTATACCTATTTATAAATTATTAATACTTACTCGATCAGATCGATTATTTACAAATAATCAATCGATTTAATTAACTGATACGCTATTTATCGAATAACTACGAATTACTCGAATTATAAACCAACTCAACGATTAATCACTCGTATAAATACGAGCTACGCACTATTCTCGAATACTACCGAACTAATATATTACTATTGAAACTTATACGATTCGAATAATTATTATGACATTCTTCAAATAACTAACGCTCGAATAATAATTCTCATTATCGAATCACTACTCGCAATATTAACTAATTATTAGATTATTAATCATAATTATTTTTAATCCTTATTTATTAATTAATTAACTAATTATTAATTAATTACCTAATTATTAATTAATTAGATAACTAATAAATAATTAGATAAATAATTAAATAATTAAATTCGAATTTATAATTTAAAAAATAATTTAGAAATTAATAATACTATTTTTCAGAATTTAAATCTAATTCTTATTTACTTTTTAGAATTATTAAAAACTGATTTTAATATACTAAAATATAAATAAATAATTAATTTAATCAAAAACACAAAAACAGAAACAGGGGTTGGGTTTTTAGGATCAAACCCGGGTCGAAACCGGGTTACAAACCGGGTTACAAACCGGGTCGCTCAAGAAGAAGGTTGGCCGGACGGAACCCGACACCGGCGGCCTCGTTTTCCGGCGAACCAAAACAAAGAGCAACCAACACGATTCCAGGCTCCTTCTGCTGCGTTTTCGTTCGATAATCAAGCCCAGCATCTTCCCCCGTCCATCTCCTTCTTCGTTCAACGAGCACGACGTCGGGAAAACAAGGAACGGCGGCGGCGACGTCGTTTTCCGTCGAGCACGAATTCAACACGAAACCCAGCAAACCCGGTACCAATCGACAGGAAAAACGACGATCTAAACACTCGTAATCATCAAAACATCAAACAACACACAGAAATTTAAACCCGAATTCGAGAAATAATCCGAAATTTACGAAATTAAATTCAAGTAATCCAACAACCAAAATTGTTTAAATAATCAGAAACTACGATTCTTGGGCTTCAATTTGACTACTTACATGAACGATTTGGACTCCGGAATCACCTTCAAAATCAACTTTGATTCTGCTGCTCTGTTCTTCACCAAACCCTAATCCCCCTTTTTCTTTTTATTTTTCTGATTTTTAATTATAATTAACTGATTTAATTAATGATAATTCAGGTATTTATATTTATAAAAATAATACCCCTAAATAAAATTAAGGGTCTAATTACACTCCTAATAAAAATATTTGGCCCCAATTTTTATAATTTTTGGGTATTAATATTAAATTTTTAAATATCCAATAAATACAAAATAAATGCTAAAAATTCCCAAAAATTGTGAATATTACAAAAATGCAAAGAAAAATGATATATGATAATTTCATGATCATATAAAAATAAAAATGTGATTTTTGTGGGGGTTTTGGTACCCGAAGGGGTCCGGAAAAGTCGTTTTTCGCGAAAAAGGTCAATTTGTAAAACGTCTAGGGGTTCAGAATAGCGATATGGTATAGGGCATTTTTAACAAAATAGGGCCAATGATTTTGTTTGAAATACGGGCTTTTAAAACATAGTTTTGAGCTGTACAGGTTTTGATATAAAATATATAACTGACCATAAAACGCTCAATAAATATCCAAAACACGTTTGGATCAAAACAGACAGCACGTAACACGTAGCAGTTAGGATTTAATGACTTAACACATTTAATCACATAATAATACACATAATTCATCTTTATTATGATATAATACAAGCATAATTTCTCGGTCGTTACACTTATACTTAACAGCTAATAGGCCAGATATAATGTTTGCTACTTGTCTCTGTGCTAGATTTCAGGCTGATCCTAGAGAATCTTATTTAATAGCTATTAAGAGAATTTTCAGATATCTCAAGGGTATACCAAAACTTGGCATTTGGTACCCTAGAGATTCTAGTTTTGATCTAACTGGTTATTCAAATGCACATTATGCATGTTGTAAATTTGATAGAAAAAGTGCCACAGGAACCTGTCTATTTCTAGGAAACAAGCTGGTATCCTGGTTTAGTAAAAAGCAAAATTCAGTTTCTACTTCTACAGATGAAGCTGAATATATTGTTGTTGGTAGTTGTTGTGCACAGATTCTATGGATGAAAAACCAATTGTTGGACTATGGTCTACAGGTGGATAAAATTCCTATTTTCTGTGACAACACAAGTGCAATTGCTATTACTGAAAATCCAGTACAACATTCAGGAACAAAGCACATAGACATCAAATACCACTTCATTAGGGAACATGTAATGAATGGTACTGTGGAACTTCATTTTGTTCCAAGTGAGAAGTGTTAGGTCCCAATTTGTTTGTAGAAGGGGGGGTTGAATGCAAACAATACCGTTTAGTCGAATAAAATGCGGAATAAAATTGTGAAACAAAATTCAAGTTAAATAAAACTTTTATTAAACTTGAAAGGTGTTACAACTACGGTATCGGTTACAAGGGATTAATCTCAAATCAATTATTACAAATCTAGAATAAATTCGACATGAACTTTTTCTATTTTTGTAATTAAAAGATCAAATGCTAAATGCGATTTGAGATTAAGTTCTAGGGATTTTAATCCGCTAGATTGATACACAAGAACAAGAGAGTGATTTCTAGTTGATTGGATTTAACTTTACAAGCTAGAAATTGTAATCTTGAATTAGCAGATAAGATGAAATATTTGGCTGCTTGTTCTCTATTTTGTTCTTGGCTTCTGTTTGATTGCTTTTTCAATGTTTTTGTAAATTGGATGCTTCTGCTTCTTTTTAATCAACACAGCTGAGATCAATGAACTGGTATGACAATCCTTTGTCCAATAATACTTTCGGTGTGACAATCTTTTAGAGCTAGCAAGACAATTAAAATGAACTAGCAAGACTTTCGGTATGACTATTGATTGTCATACCGATTGTCATATTAGTTCAAATGAAATTGTTTTACTGAATTAATAAGTGATTTTAATCTAAATAATAATTCTATCAAGACAATCAACTGAATTAGCATGACATTCGGTATGACTATCAATTGTCATACCGATTGTCATACTAGTACAATCAGTTGTCTTTTTAGAATTAAAACAGATTTTAACCAATTAAAATTCTGAAAAACCTTAATATTAATTCAGAATTAATTAATCAATTAATTTAATTAATCAAATAAATTAATCTTTGCAGATATAAATTATTTTCATAATTAAAATTATATGACTTAATTAATTAATAGAGAATTAATACTAACTCTGAGCAGCATCCATTCTTCTGACAATCTTCTGAAAGTCACTGAGACTTATGAATCAATTCCGCCACTTTAATGCTGACACTCGATGTACTGTCTGGTTCATGAGTGACTAACTTTCGTGACGTTTCTTCATGTCTTGACTTTGTTGTTCTGATTGAATCCTTGTAATAAATGATACCCTGACGAGATCTCTGTCACTTGATTAAATCCACGATCTTGATTTATATCACTGAGGCATGATCAAATTCTTGAACTTCTTCCAGTGAATCACCAAGTCTGCAGATGAACAATGTTTCTTTATTCTTTGACAGATGTTACTTTGTGAGATCTCTCTGATGATTGATCCACTATTTACTTATTACATTCTTATTTGAGTTGAGTTAAATACTCGAATAAACGAGTAGGCTATGACATATGCCTTTCAAGAAGCAACTTGCAGATATCTTTACCAAGCCACTTGATGAATCCACCTTCACTAGGTTGGTAAGTGAGTTAGGTATGCTTAACTATTCTTAAATTACTTTTGATAATTTTGCAAGTTGGAATGCAGCCAGAAACTTATTGATTTTTCCTGTTTTGAATGAAAATTTGGCCAAGTCAAAATCTTCATCTCGATGGATGTTTATTATCCATCAAGTTTGATCATCCGTCGAAATAGAATAGCCTGGTAAAAATCAATTACTTTTCTGGATTATTTTAAAACCCGACAGATAATTGCTTTATTCTCATCCATCGAATTGTCTATATCTTAGCCGTTAAAATTCTGAACATTATCCAACGGGTTTACTTACAGTCTGAAAGTATATCATGACGGATAATTGACAGAATTTTGAATGTCACACATGAGTTGGATGTCAATGATCTGAGAGACCTTCTTGAGTTCAGCTTCTTTTCTTAGCATCTCTGACTGCTCTTTCTGAAATTCTTTCTCAAACCTAGGATCCACTGTATCTTCCTCTTCCCAATCTTCAAAATCACTTTCCTCTTCAGCTTCAAATAACCCATCTTTATCTTCCTGAACTGGTTCAGTGGGAATGTCAAAAATGTCAAAGTCATCCTGTTCTCCACTGTAGTAGACATCATCAGCCTTTCCTTTGTTTCCAGCAGAGGTATCTTTTTCCTTTCCTTTGGCACTACTCCCTTTCTTCTCCCCCTTAGTTGAGGGATCCTCTACTGACTTTCCTTTGGAACCTCCATCACCTCCAGAGCCTGATCCTCCACCAGACGGTCCTTCAAAATAAGCTCTTTGTTCTTCATTAGGGCAATGAGAATTCTTGATCATGTAATATAGGTGCTTCATCCCTTCATTGAGATGTTCCATGCCCGTCTCTATCTTTAGAAATCTTGAGGAGTCCAGTGAATGATTCATCTCAACGAGGTCTTCAAGAGAAGTCATTCTTGTATGTAGAGAGCAGAAGTTGGATATGTCATCAGCTGATAAATTTGGAGTGTCCTGAATAGAATTGAGCTTTGGTATTACAGTGGTCTTTAGATCTGAGATGTCATTCCTTATGATTGCAAGCTGATTGTTGACAGAGGTGGAAGAAGAAGACCGTTCAACCACTTGTGCTTTGAATGCTTGAGCTTCAGCTTGGCTTTTAGCAAGTTCTTCTTTTAGGGCAGCAATCTGAGCTAACAGGTGTACAGTATCAGTGTCTGTGTGTGCTCTCACCTGAATTTCACTCGTGTTTGGTTCACTCATCTCACGTGCATGTGTTTCTCTCAATATAATTGCTCGTGAGGAGTCTTCCAGTTGCTGTTCTTCTGTACCTGCATTAAAAATCACCCTAGCCTCTTCAAGAGAGGTCAGTGGTGGTGCAATGGGAATTCCCGAGTCCCGATCCTCAGTCAAACCTATCAAATCTTTTGGAATAGATGTCTGAATTGCTTCAGGGATAGATTGACCGAGTTGCCCTCCACTTTCTCCAGATAAATCTGCGAGTGGAGAATCCCATAAGGGAGCCAGAGGTGTTGGATCTGGGAGGGGAGAAAATGACTCTATTAAAGATGGCGGAGAGTCAGATTTTCCCTCTGAAGCATGTGACTGCTCTTCTGCCGTAACTATGGCAGGCACTGTAACCGACTCTACGTGCACTCCTCGCTGTGTGTCCTGAGTATGATCTGGGGAAGTGTATGGTTCCATTGTGAGTAATGGAATTGTGCTTGACTCAGTACAAGATGCCATGGCCCTATGGAGAATTTCAATAGATGTATCCTGTTGAGAGAATGCCTCTAGTAACTGTTCATTGGCCATTTCAAAGTCCATGTCCTGTTGGGAGGACAAGGATGGGCTTTCAGATGCCTCAGAATATGTTCTTCTTTTCTTAGGAGGAGGCAGAGCTGAGGGTTTACTCATATTTAACAATGTACTACTTCCTAGTAATCTCCTGGGTAACATTTTAGACAGTGGGGGAGAGGTTGAGATAGTATGAGACTCTGTGTTTGGCTCTATGACCTGGGATTGAAGCTGTGGTTCTACAACTTCATGGTCAGCCCTATCAACCACTGGGGGTCTTTCAACAGAAGTAGGAAGAGAGTGAGAGTGAGGAATTACTACCTGTAATGGAAGAGCCTGGGTGGCTTGTACCACTGGAGGTTGAGGTTGCTGTTCATGGCCGGGAAGATTGAAAATAGGTAAGGGAATATAATTGGCCATGAAAGCAGATACAAGTACTGGAACTTGCATAAATTTGAAGGTTGTGTCTTGGCGAGTGTAAATCTTTTTGCTAACTAGAGGGGGTTCGGTTACAGCAGAGTTAGCAAAAAGGGCTTTGTGTTCAGGGGTGAGTAGATGATCTGCTATAAGCATGAGAAAACGAGCATAGTAACATGATACCCTACGATTTGTAGAATGATCACGTAAAGCAGAAGTTAGACGTCTCAAGAGAATGGGAAAAAGTAGTTTGCCAAAATTGATCCTTTGATTGAAAACAACCGCAAGACCAATATACTGCAGAGTGGAAGTGATGTTATGAAAATTGGATTTTGTGCAGTTGGCAAACACTTTGGAAAGTGTATCGAAGAAAATATCCCATTCAGACACCAAATTTGATTTAGAAAGTTTGGTTAAATTGATCACCCCCTGATAGTGAATAGCATTGAAAAAATTTGTGATATCATTTTCAGAGGGTAAATTACAGAAATTGTCTAGTGGAAAATTTAACGCACGATTGACGACTGTTTCATCAACTACATACTGTGTGTTTGCGACGGTGAATGAAAAAGATTTTGAATCATCGGCCACAGTAGAAGTTGTGCAAATCAGTCTAAGTAGATCGACGTTTAAAATCACATTTGATTTAATAGCAGAGCTAACAATCGAATGGTCATTTAAAAATCTAATCCATGGCTTAAATTTTTCAACATCACATTTTTCCGGATTAAAATAACCAACCTGATTATGCGCGACAATTTGGAAATTGAGAGCCATTTAAAATAATAATAAGACACACGCTTTTCAAAATTTTAAGAATAATATTAAGAAAATTCAAATTAATTAAACTAATTTAATAATTCGAATTAAATTAATTATAATCGAAAAATTTGGACAGAAATGTATCTCGTTAGAATTCTTAACTCACAAACACAGTTTTGAAAAGCCAAAAGACACAAATCAGAAATTAAAATTAAAAGTAAGAAAGTTCAAAATCAACAAACACAAATTGAATTTGAAGGGGAAAACTGATTTTTATTTGTTTTTGTTTTTATTTAAGAAAAATCCAACAGCACCTCTGTATATATATACTTGTATGTATATATCACAAAGTGATGAATTAGTTTGCTGAGTAAAAACTCGAGCAAGGAAATAGCAGATTGTTGGTTTTAGTTCGAAGAGAGAGAAGAGAGAAAATTAAGAGAGAAAAACTGTTCGATTTTTTTTTTTTGAAATGAACTGAACTGTTGAAATGGTTTAAAAACAATACAAACACATGCCTTTATATTACAGCTGGTATGACAATCCGGGATTGTCATACCGATTGTCATACCAGGCAAAAGAAGGAAAAGAAATAACAGAATAAATACTAAAATTATAACTGGTATGACAATCTGATAGTCATACCGATTGTCATACCAGTATAATAATAAAATGAAATATATATATAATGTTTATAACTGGCAAGACAATCGATAGTCATACCGATTGTCTTGCCAGTATAAACTATACCGACATATTCAAACATATACAAACATATACTGAAATGACTTTCAGCAAGACAATTCAATTGTCTTGCCGATTGTCATTGCAGTAGAAAATAAAATAAAAGGAACAGACTATTATATATGTACTGAAACTATATTACAAAATAGTAAAACTGAAATAAAAACTTATAATTTTTACAGAAACAAAGACAATATATCAGAATTTATTATTTTTATTCCAAAAATAGATTTCTATTGAATTTTAGCAAATAAAATTCATAGAAAAATATTTTAAGAGGAAATAAAATATTCTGAGGTATTTTAAATTAACAAGTAGGGAAAATAAAAATAGATAAGATAATATATATTACATAGAAATAAGCAAGAAATATGATAAAATGATAAAATAAATTTGCAAATGAATTTTTCATTTATGAAAAATTTATTTGTAAATTCATTCAAGAACAGATCCCAGATATTAACTAAATTAATCACTAAAACTATTCAACATGCCCAATTTACCAACTAATCTGGTAAATGTGGATTCGTCAAGTGGTTTAGTGAAAATATCTGCTATTTGTTCTTCTGTTGGAACAAAAAATAGTTCAACAGTACCATTCATGACGTGCTCTCTAATAAAATGATACCTAATGTCAATGTGCTTTGTCCTCGAGTGCTGCACAGGGTTGTTGGTGATGGCTATTGCACTTGTGTTGTCACATAAAATAGGAATCTTGTTCAATACAGAGCCATAGTCTCGTAGTTGGTTCCTAATCCACAAGATCTGAGCACAGCAGCTTCCAGCAGCAATATATTCAGCCTCGGCCGTTGAGTTGGAAACTGTTTGCTGTTTCTTGCTATACCATGAGACTAGCCTGCTTCCTAGGAATTGACAACTTCCTGAGGTGCTTTTCCTATCAACAACACTTCCTGCATAATCTGAATCTGTATATCCGACAAGGTTAAAACCAGATTCTTTAGGGTACCAAATACCTAGATTTGGTGTTCCCTTAAGATATCTTAAGATTCGTTTAACAGCAACGAGATGAATATCTCTAGGATCCGCTTGGAACCTTGCACATAAACATGTAGCATACATAATATCTGGTCTACTTGCAGTAAGATAGAGTAACGAGCCAATCATACCTCTGTAGCTTGTGACATCTACCTTAATGGAGTTTTCACATGGTCCAAGCTTGACAGCTGTAGTTGATGGAGTCCTTGCTGATGCAAAATCCTCTAAATTGTACTTTTTGAGGAGTTCCTTGAGATACTTGGATTGACAAATAAATGTTCCATCTAACCTTTGATTTACTTGTAATCCAAGAAAGAACTTCAGCTCTCCCATCATGCTCATTTCAAACTTGCTGTGCATTAACTTAGCAAATCTCTTACAGAGATTATCATTAGTAGACCCAAATATTATATCATCCACATAGACTTGGACTAATATAGTATCATTCTTATGTTTTTTAGAAAAGAGAGTTTTGTCTATGACACCTCTAATAAAGCTATTTTCAATAAGAAATTCAGAGAGAGTGTCATACCATTTTCTTGGAGACTGTTTTAGCCCATAGATAGCCTTGAAAAGAAAGAAGACAAAATCCAAATGATCTGGATCTTCAAAACCAGGAGGTTGCTCTACATATACCTCTTCATCCAGCTTTCCATTCAGAAAGGCGCTCTTGACATCCATTTGATAAACTTTAAAGTTTGAAAATGCTGCGAATGCCAGAAATATCCTGATGGCCTCAAGTCTAGCCACTGGAGCATAGGTTTCATCATAATCAATACCTTCAGCTTGAGAATACCCTTTAGCTACCAGTCTTGCCTTGTTTCTTGTAACCACACCATCTTCATCTAGTTTATTCCTGAATACCCATCTAGTACCAACAGCTTTCTTGTGTACAGGCCTAGGTACCAGTTTCCAGACTTGTTGACTTTCAAACTGATTGAGTTCATCTTGCATAGCAATCACCCAATCTGGATCAGTCAGTGCTTCTTCAATTTTCTTAGGTTCCATCTCAGAAAGAAATCCTGAGAACAGACACTCATTTTGAGTAGCACGTCTAGTTCTGACTCCAACATCTGGATCACCAATAATCAACTCAAAAGGGTGAGCTTTATTCCAGACAATCTGTCTTGGAAGATTTGATCTTGATGATTCGCCTTGAAATTCATTGTGATGTTGTGTCCTACTAGATGATCCTTCAGCATCTCCCCCTGAGTTGTTGCCATGTTGACTTGAAGATTCTCCGTCAGTAGCAGTGGTATCTCCATTGTTGCCAAAGTTTCCATCACTATTACCTTGAGTATCATTAGGATTAACAGGTTCTTCACCAGCAACAACCTCAGGTTCTTGACCATGTTCTGATTCTGAATCTGACGTATCATCAAACTTCAGTTTCTCAGAAGGATCTTCAGTTTGGATACTAGGGAGTTTAGTGTCATCAAATGTAACATTGACACTTTCAGTTACTTTGTGTTGATCAATGATATACACTCTATATGATCTTCTTCCATATCTAACAAAAATACCCTCATATGCCTTTGCCTCGAACTTACCACGACGATCATCTCCATCCTTGAGCACGAAGCATCTGGCACCAAATACATGAAAGTATTTGATAGAAGGTTTCTGTTCATTCAAAATCTCATAAGGAATTTTCATGAAGTCTTTGTTGATTAGAGTTCGATTCTGAGTATAACATGCAGTATTGACAGCTTCAGCCCAAAAGTACATTGGAAGACCTGATTCATTTAACATCGTTCTTGCAGCTTCAATCAATGTACGATTCTTCCTTTCTACCACTCCATTTTGCTGAGGGGTTCTAGGAGCTGAAAATTGTCTGGTAATCCCTTTGTCTGTACAGAATCCATTGAGAAGTGTATTCTTGAATTCTGTCCCATTATCTGACCTTATTGCTCTAACAGGGACGTTAGAATCTAACTCAATCATCTTGATATGATCAATCACAACTTGTGGTGTTTCATCCTTAGAGTGAAGAAATAAAACCCACGTATACTTGGAATAGTCATCAACTATCACAAGACAGTAACACTTCTTTGACATAGAAAGGATATTAACTGGACCAAATAAATCCATGTGCAATAATTGCAGAACACCAGTTATGGAAGATGTGTTAGTGCCTTTGTGACTTGCTTTCTTTGACTTTCCTTTCTGGCAAGCCTCACATAGTCCTTCTGGAGAGAATTCCAGCTGAGGCAGACCTCTTACCAATTCTCTTTTGACAAGAGAATTCATTGTTTTGAAATTGAGATGGGAAAGTCTCTTGTGCCATAGCCAACTCTCATCTGACGATGCCTTTGCATAGAAACAATTGACTTCAAGATTGCTTCCAGAGTTCATGTCAGCTACGAACAGATTTCCTTTCCGGATTCCCATTAAGGAGGGTTTTTCACTTTTCTTGTGCAGAATCTGACACTTCAGCTTGTCGAATAAAACATTGTAGCCGTTGTCACAGAACTGACTAATGCTAAGCAGATTGTGTTCAAGTCCTTGCACAACATATACATTTTCAATGATAACATTTCCAGCTTGCAAACAGCCATATCCCTCCGTTAAACCTTTGCTGTTATCTCCAAAGGTAACCACTGGGCCAGCTTTCTCAACCACATTTGATAGCAGGGCTCTATCTCCGGTCATATGTCTTGACGATCCGCTGTCAAGAATCCACACTACCGGTTGTACCTGTTTAATGCCCTGCAATACAAATGGATTAGAACTTCTTCGGAACCCAAGCTTGGCTGGGTCCGGCATACTTGTAAAATTGGCCTTTATCAGGCAAAACAACATTCTTAATTTCACTATTCTCAACATTCTCAATGACTGAACATTTGACCTTTAAAACAGCCTTATCAAATTTCTGTTTAGGCTTAGGCACAAATGTCTCCTTTCTAGCTTTAGGAGGACTAGCAGTCTTAGACCTATCATGCTTTCTATTATTCACATGCTGACGAGGAGTAGTCTTATCATTAGAAACATGCTTACCATTAAAATAAGCAAACAACAGATTAAAAGCACAAGACATACAATCAGGAACACCACATGCTCTATGAGAAGGATTAACAATAGGCAACTTATGCATGGTAGACATGGCATTTGTGTTATCCAACTCATGTGTGTCTGAGTTAGTCTCAGTTGCTTTCACAACCTTGACTGGAACTTTTGACACACTTGACTTGGAGACAGCTTTCCCATTAGCATTATCTTCAGCACGGATTTCTTCTTGAATAATAAAAGAGGTCTCATCAAATGGTTCAGCAATTGATTCTTTATAGAGGGGTTCATCAACACCCTTAAGCACATGTGGTACTTCCCTGCCTTTAGCACATACATGAGGAGGGGAGTTTATGCCTAATTTTCCAATAGCATCATTGTAATCATAACCTATTCCATGTGTTTGATTAACAGCTTGCTTATTGTAAAACTCTTTGGACTTCGAACAAGAATTAAAGTAAGCTTTAACCTTAGCCTCAAGACCGGTGATCTTGTCTTTGAGAATAGTTTCGAGTTGTCTATAACAGTCAACTCTATTCTCTAGAAAAGATACTTGTTCTTTTAGTTTATCTTGATTAATGTGCACAAGTCTTAATTCATTGACCTCTTTCTCAAGGTCTTTGATTTGTTGATTTAACAATTCATTATCACGACGAGCACAATCTAAGTTACCTCTTAGATGATAAACCATTTCAGCATCAGAAAGTTTTACCTCTTTTCTTGACGATGAGGTGCTTGCATTACTAGCCATGAGAGCAAGATTCCCAACTTCTTCATCTTCACTGTCAGTATCATCCCAGCTTCTTCCCTTTGCCAGGTACGCCCTTTCAGATTTACTCTTCTGATTAGAATTGTAAGAGTTCTTCCTAGCTTGTTTTGGCTTCCTGCATTCTGTGGCAAAGTGTCCCAACTCATTACAGTTGAAGCATCGAATGGTGCTTCGATCAACCATCCCTGTTTTATACCCACCACTGCTGGTGTTAGAGGATGAAGATCCACCTTTCTGGAATCTGTTGTAGTTGGACTTGTACTTGAACTTGGGATTCCTTTTGAATCTGACATTTGAGAATCTCTTGACAATCAGGGCCATTGACTCATCCTCTAATTGCTCCAGTTCTTCCAAGGAATAATAATCATCTCCTGATTGATTTGTAGTAGGAGAATCAAATTCTGCTACTATCACATTATCTTCAACCTTGGAAGACTGTACCATTCTATCTGACTGTTGAGATTGTTGTTGATATTGTGGTTGTTGTTGTTCATCAGCTACTAGAGCAGTAGACGTGCTGACCACTCTTCCTTTCCCGTAAACTTCCTTCTGCTGAATCTGCTCCAACTCATAAGTCTTTAACACACCATAGAGCCTTTCCAAAGAAATCTCACTCAGATCTCTTGCTTCTCTTATGGCAGTGATTCTATGTTCGAGATGAGTTGGCAGTGTTAAAAGGAACTTTTTGTTGACCTCCCTGATGGAATAGTATTTACCATTAATGTTCAGGTTGTTGATCAATGCATTGTACCTCTCAAACACTTCAGTGATTCCTTCTCCTGGATTTGATTTGAAATATTCATATTCAGAGGTTAGGATTTCTAGTTTGTTCTCCCTAACTTCCTCTGTGCCTTCATTAATAATCTCAATAGTTTCCCAGATATGTTTGGAATCTTTACAATTCATCACATGTCTATTCATCAGGGGATTAAGGGAATCTACTAAGATTAATTGAAGGCTAGCATCCAGGGAAGCTTCTTCTATTTCAGCAGGAGAGAAGTCCTCAGGATCCTTCACATAAGTTCTCGCTTTGGTGATCACCACATCATTTTCTATTACCTCTGGTTCCATAACCATAGGAATTTTTGGACCCTTCTTCAACACTTGCAAATATTTGGGATTAGCAACCTGTAAAAATAGTAGCATCTTCTTCTTCCACATAACATAATTTTCTTTATCGAAAAGTGGAATTTTAACGGTTCCAACTTTTTGTGTAGTCATTATGAATTTTTTGAGTGAATAAAAAATTCAAGAAGTGAAAGAAACACAAAAGTCTAGGATCTAGATTTGTACGTTAATCAGAAGGCTCTGATACCAATTGTTAGGTCCCAATTTGTTTGTAGAAGGGGGGGTTGAATGCAAACAATACCGTTTAGTCGAATAAAATGCGGAATAAAATTGTGAAACAAAATTCAAGTTAAATAAAACTTTTATTAAACTTGAAAGGTGTTACAACTACGGTATCGGTTACAAGGGATTAATCTCAAATCAATTATTACAAATCTAGAATAAATTCGACATGAACTTTTTCTATTTTTGTAATTAAAAGATCAAATGTTAAATGCGATTTGAGATTAAGTTCTAGGGATTTTAATTCGCTAGATTGATACACAAGAACAAGAGAGTGATTTCTAGTTGATTGGATTTAACTTTACAAGCTAGAAATTGTAATCTTGAATTAGCAGATAAGATGAAATATTTGGCTGCTTGTTCTCTGTTTTGTTCTTGGCTTCTGTTTGATTGCTTTTTCAATGTTTTTGTAAATTGGATGCTTCTGCTTCTTTTTAATCAACACAGCTGAGATCAATGAACTGGTATGACAATCCTTTGTCCAATAATACTTTCGGTGTGACAATCTTTTAGAGCTAGCAAGACAATTAAAATGAACTAGCAAGACTTTCGGTATGACTATTGATTGTCATACCGATTGTCATATTAGTTCAAATGAAATTGTTTTACTGAATTAATAAGTGATTTTAATCTAAATAATAATTCTATCAAGACAATCAACTGAATTAGCATGACATTCGGTATGACTATAAATTGTCATACCGATTGTCATACTAGTACAATCAGTTGTCTTTTTAGAATTAAAACAGATTTTAACCAATTAAAATTCTGAAAAACCTTAATATTAATTCAGAATTAATTAATCAATTAATTTAATTAATCAAATAAATTAATCTTTGCAGATATAAATTATTTTCATAATTAAAATTATATGACTTAATTAATTAATAGAGAATTAATACTAACTCTGAGCAGCATCCATTCTTCTGACAATCTTCTGAAAGTCACTGAGACTTATGAATCAATTCCGCCACTTCAATGCTGACACTCGATGTACTGTCTGGTTCATGAGTGACTAACTTTCGTGACGTTTCTTCATGTCTTGACTTTGTTGTTCTGATTGAATCCTTGTAATAAATGATACCCTGACGAGATCTCTGTCACTTGATTAAATCCACGATCTTGATTTATATCACTGAGGCATGATCAAATTCTTGAACTTCTTCCAGTGAATCACCAAGTCTGCAGATGAACAATGTTTCTTTATTCTTTGACAGATGTTACTTTGTGAGATCTCTCTGATGATTGATCCACTATTTACTTATTACATTCTTATTTGAGTTGAGTTAAATACTCGAATAAACGAGTAGGCTATGACATATGCCTTTCAAGAAGCAACTTGCAGATATCTTTACCAAGCCACTTGATGAATCCACCTTCACTAGGTTGGTAAGTGAGTTAGGTATGCTTAACTATTCTTAAATTACTTTTGATAATTTTGCAAGTTGGAATGCAGCCAGAAACTTATTGATTTTTCCTGTTTTGAATGAAAATTTGGCCAAGTCAAAATCTTCATCTCGATGGATGTTTATTATCCATCAAGTTTGATCATCCGTCGAAATAGAATAGCCTGGTAAAAATCAATTACTTTTCTGGATTATTTTAAAACCCGACAGATAATTGCTTTATTCTCATCCATCGAATTGTCTATATCTTAGCCGTTAAAATTCTGAACATTATCCAACGGGTTTACTTACAGTCTGAAAGTATATCATGACGGATAATTGACAGAATTTTGATAGTTTATTTTACTTTTAAATGACTATTTTGGGCAATTTTCATTAGGTCTTTAATTTTTACCTTTACTTTTTATCCCATTTTATCTGAGAATACATAAAAGCCTTACTTCAAGTTTATTTTAGCTTTTACCTTTCTCTATTGCAATTAACTACTCTCTTCTTCCTCAAAGCAAAAATCCTCCTTCTTTTTGCAAATTTCCTTGCTTTAACAATGGCACGTGTAGTCAAGATCATGTCTCAGTTAGGATTCATTTATGAGAAGAACAATTTTGTGGCTCTTGTGAACAAAGAGATTCCAGCCTCTGAAGATTACCACAAAATGATGGATTTTGTGAAGGGATGCAAGCTTAACTATGACATGCTGGAATCACCCACAATTTACTGTGAAGTTGTGGAGGAGATGTAGACTACTACTGTATATCAGGAAACTGACAAAATTATAACTCTCTCCATTAAAGGTAAGGAATTTTGCATTAACAGTGATATTATTCAAGCATGCTTTAAAATTCCTGAAAACACTACTACTTAACCACACACAGATGCTGATTTAGTTAACTTACTTAATTCCATTGGCTATGCACTTCCTACCACTAAGTTAAGTGAGATTAGGAGGCTAGGTCTTAGGAAAGAGTGGAGTTTTCTGTGTGATGTAGTTACCAAGGTGTTTTATGGTAAGATAAGCAACTTTGATTCTATCAATACTACCATACTTAACATGCTCTACATGCTACTTACTGATAATTACTATAATTTTAGTGATGCTATCATGTTTAAGTTAGGCTACAAGTTAAGGGAGATTAAAAAGAGATCTAGGAATGTTTATTATGCTAAATTCTTTATGATTATTGCTAACCATCTTTGTGAGGATCTTGTGATTGAGAACCCAACTAACAAACTGGATTGTTGGGTTCAAGAAAGAAGAGTAATTTCATATTTAAACAGAGATGATCACCACAAGGAGGTGCCCCTTGTTTATTTGCCTATCATGAAGGGCCCTCAGGTAAATGAGGTAAATGCTTTTGTCCCTACTCTTTCTACCTCTCCAGTTTCTTTGCCATTGACTGTGGCTATGGAATCTGTGTTAATGACCCAGCAGATGCCTACCCAAGCCACAAAATCCAAAACTTCAAAATCCAAATCAAAGAAACCACACTCTGGTGTCTCTCAAAAGATGCCAGTTTCAAAATCTACCACAAACAAAGAGGGGAGTGTGAAGGTGGGTAAGATTGGTGAGGGACAGGGTGAACATAAAAGAAACTCCAAGAATAAGGATGGTGAGGTGAGTGTACCCAAACCTAGCCACACCACAGTTTCCCAACAAACTGTGGTGCTTAATAAGGAAATTAGCACATCTCTAGTTTCATCCTCTCAAAAGGATGCTACTATTGAAATAAGCTCCCAACCAGGAGCACAGGTCAAAAGGGCTAGGGACACAGACTCACCCCAAACTTATACAAGAAAGAATTAATCTAGAAAACTTGGGGATGCACAGGGATCACACACAGTGCAAACTGCAGCTAAAGACTCAGTCATTGCACCTTCTCAAACTCAGTTTGATGTGGCTCCAATAAATGTGGAGTCACAGCCAAAATCTTTAACAATTGAAGCACCAATCACACAAAACTCTCCCACCAATTCTCTAGATATGGATATGATTCACACATCATTCCCTGATTCTCCTTCTTTAACTCTGTTGGAGAAGCCAAAACTCTATACAAGTGAGCATCATCTTCTAGATGATTTGTTGGCTCACTTGTCGATTCTTTCAGGAACTATTGAGACTTCTGTGCCTAAATTATCATCAATCTGCACAGATTCCATCATAGTTTCTACTCCAAACTCTATCATTTCTTCTATTCCGATGGATATTGTTCATCCGTCGTCTAGTGATTGTATCCCGTCAGATTTGCCTAACAACAGTCATCCGGTCGGCTTTCCTAACTACTACCCCGATGGATGTTCCTCATCCGTCGGTACTCACTACAAAAGTTGAATTTTCAACAATTGTTACAAGTGTGGATGAGCTAGTGGTTGTACAATCACTCCTAGGAATGAGGGAAGGGAGTGAACAGAGTGAGAGGTTGAGTTGCTCTCAGGAAAAAAGAGAGGAAAAGATAGAAATTATGCAGGCTATTTCTTCCAGCCAGGCAAAAGTGAGTGAGGGGAGTTCCACCTTAGTAGGTGAAGGTGAGGGTGTGAGGGTGGTGAGCCAAGGGGAGCCCTTGATGCAAGAAAATAGAGAAAATGAGAGAAATGCAGGTACAGGAGATATAAGGATGGAAACCATTGTTAGTAAGTCAATGGATGTCAGTGATGCAGAAAAGGAGAGACTATTTCAACAAGAATATCAAGCTATCATAGAATCTATCTCCTTGGATGCTGAGACATTTACTCATCCTATTTCAGCTTATCAAACTCTAGCTGGACAGGGCAATGAGGATGCTGAGAGGATGTTGAACCTGGTGCATACTACTGCTTCAATGCAAAGGGCAAAGGATGTCATAACTGCTATGCCTTCCACAGCTGGTAGTGACTTTGAATTAGCTGAAGACTTATTTGGGGATGATGGTGAGGATGATGAGGATGATAGCATGAGCATAGGAGGAGATGAAGACATTCCTTCATGGATGCTAAGTAAAGGCTTCTCATATTCACATCTCCAATCCACCTTATTCAAGCTTATTCATGACACCCAAACAGCTATTCAGGCATCCAAAAATGCCAGCACCAAAAGGTTACTCAAAGCACACCTGGAATCTCTACAGTTGCACAAGATTCAAGCTCTACAACAAAGTCAAAATGTGGATGCAATCAAGCAAGAAATTTCTGAAGTTAAACAAGATTTTATAGCAAGGTTGGATGCTAGGCTTCCAGGAACCACTATGACTGAAATAGCTCAAAAGCTAAGGAAGGAAGTTGATTTGAAAAGAAAGGTTGAGGCCATGGACTCTAGACTGTCAAATGTGGAAAAGTCAAGGGCCAAGATATGTCCAAATCAGGAAGCTCAAACCAGTTTACTTCAATAGTTGGTGGCTGCACAACTCTCCACCTCTACTCAACTTGATGCTAACAAAAAGGAGGAGAAAGACTCAATCATCTCAGTTAGTCAAGCTGAGTCAACAAGTAAGGGGGAGAAGGTGCTCAACATTCAAGTCAGTAGAGTGATTGTGCCAGTAATTACTTTTCATAAGCCACCAGTATTGGACATCATTGATCTGATCCAAATAGCAGCTGCTAAGTTGGATTCAAATTCAAATTTCAAGAAGCTTGATGTTGCAGCAGTTGAGAAGGAACTGGATGACAAATGGAAGAAAATTGATAAAGAAATAATAAAGAAGTTTGTTCCAATTGAGAAACCAGACAAGATCTTTCATCACTTCTCTCAAGTCAAGCAAATTTCTGTGAATGAAATGAGTCTGGGTAATTTAGAAAAGGGCCAACCTTCATGCATAAAGTCTCCAAAAGCCAACTTGGCTTTCAAGCCCAAAAGAATTATCCCAAGTCATCAGACAAAAATCCTTTGGATCTTATATTTGAGACTCCAAGGCCAGATGAAAAGAAGCTGTTGGCAAGGTCCATTGCAATCTTCAAAGATCTAACTGACTCAGTGCTAAAGAGAAGAATTGCAAAAATCTACAGGAATATGAAAGATATCTGTGTGGTGGCTGGACACCCTCAGTTTGCAGAAGCTAAGAAGGAAGAAAAGGAGAGAATCAAGCAAGAAAAGAAGCACGTGGATTTAGATGCTAAGAAACTCAAACAGAAGAAAAAGCAAGCTGCTATAGTAGCCAAGCTTCAAGCTATGAAATCTGCAACTAAGATTTCTGAGATATAACATGTGGTAGCTGAAGATCAGGATCAGAAAATGCACAAGGAACCTCAACAGAAAAGGAAGTTTAGATACAAAATCCTTCCCAAAAGAAGATTGGACTTCAATGATGATAAGATGGAATATTACATTCCCAACCAGTCTACATCTCCAACTCAAACATCCAAGCCCACAGTGGTGCAGGAGGAATCTAAGGTGGATCCTACAAGGGACTTTCATGGTGAGCCAATAGTTCCTAAGGATGAGCCAGTAGACTGGGATAGTTTGCCTCTTCCTGAGCTTAATTTACCAATCTTCAACAAGTTAAAGAAGACAAAGACAAGAGCAATCAAGAAGGTCAAGCCTGTGAGTCTCAAAACCAAAACCTTAACCAAAGCTCAACCAGCTGTCAACAGGGGGGATCTTCAATAAATCTGTGACATCAAGGATTTTTCAGATATAAATCTCTACATGGATGAGCTAGAAAAAGTAAGAGCAATTGATGCTTACAGAAATCTCCCTAAAAGACTGGTGTTCAAATACAAGGGTGGGAAAGAGATCATATGGCCCCTTCACAGGATTCTTCAAGAAAGTTGTTCTATTTTGATAAAGATCTTCTCATCCTTCAAGAAAAACTTTGGATTCAATGTGACTACCAAGAGAATGATTCTAAAGAAGATAGAAGAACTAAGGAGCAGAAAAGCCTCAGATGCACTCCCAAGGACTCTATAAATTCCCTTCACAAGAAATAGAGTGCACTTGAGGCCTCACTGGCTGATGGAATTCATGGATGACAAGGGTTTTAGGAGATTCTTTAGACTGGATGACCAATTGAACATTTCAAGCAATGAGACGCTATTGGAAATGCAAGAAAAGCTAAATCTATCAAATGCTGAAGAACTTGAATTTCACAGACAACTCCAATATCAAATAGAAGAAATCAATAAGAAGCTTGGGAAGAAATCAAGACAATTAAGGAAATAGATCACATCTGCTCAGACTAGAGGAGCACCTTGAAAATGATTGTGAGAACTCTTTGTACACTTTACTTTGGTTAAATATCAAATAATCTGTAGCACTTACTAGTTTTATCTACCATTATTCAATCTGTACATTTAGGATGTTTTGTTATTGTGACGGCCTCAACCCCGGGGTCAGGAGTTGACGTCACCAAACATAATTACCAAAATATAAACAACAAGATTATTATTAAAATATACTATCTTGATCCCAAACCAAGATCCGATCCAGGTTCAAGTATGATTCAGGTTCACATTATTATAAACCATTTGTTCAACATCTATCACACTCTAACTTTATTCAGCAACTCATCAAACCTCATGGTCTGATACAAACCACCTCAGAGGAGCCGGGTCTTGAAGGGGCGGGAACACGGGTATGTCTGACTGGTCTTCTAGACATCTGTGATATATACATAACAATTTGCAAGGGTGAGCATAGTCGCTCAGCAGTACCAATATATGAATAACCGAATAAAAACAGTAATGTAAACAATAATAGGAACAGAGCTGTAATCATGTCATCAACATTATATAATAAAAATCTGAGATAACTGGATATCACTGACTAGCATGCTTTATCAAAACAACGTAGTAGTGTGATGTGTAAGTACCAGAGTCCAATTTTAGCATGTTATTCACATTTATAAAACCGTTGTATCACCTACTCATACCCTTGCGGGAATCACAAATCCAAATCAGATACGTAACGGATATGTGAAGACAGTTGATCAGGCTATCAACACCAGACGGCTCTAACTGCCATCCCATTTACCTGTTCCGGAACTCAGAGACTAGCTAAGTTTCTGACCTGCTGGACTAATCGGTTATAGGGTGCGCGCAACTGAATTAGCCTCTTACACCACCTCAATAGGCCTAATCTTGCCATAATGTATCCCATATCTGATCGTTTTATCCAGTTTTCAAAACACTTGTACCTATCTCATTTCCAAAACCATTCATTTTACCAGCACACATATAAAATCCAGTTCGCAAATCATTTCATTCGAGATAGGTACCTTTCGAAGTTACTTTTCCCCAAAACAATTTAAAAACAGTGATTTATAACTACAGGGGATACGTACATTTTTGTTCCATTACGAGAATAAAAATTTAGCTATTCATACGTACTGAACCATAAAAGAATGGTCAGGGGTACTTGCCTTGCAACGCTTTACAAAACCCTAAGTAGCTTTCACGTTGACTTTAGTCCTGGGGCAACTCGACTGGGATCTACAAATACAGAGTACCCTAATCAGTTATACCGACATGCTTGATATCCTCAAATCCTAATAACCCAATCCGATAACCCGACTCGTATAGTTATTATACATATAATCACGTAATCACGTAATCCGAACACAAATAGGGGTAACACGTATAACATAAATACATACGTTTACAGATACATTTTTTAGAAAATTTTGGCAGCAACTCCTTTATTTATAAGCCTACCCGTCGCTTACAATCGACGTCAACAATCACAATAATTCACAATATCAACTCCAACATTTCCATACAACTTATACCACAACACAATTCATAATTAATTATTTAAGTCCAAGAATATTTTATGTAAATCATTTTATTTATTTATAAAATTTAGGACTCAGAACAAAGTCATCACCGTCCACCGTTGACTCACTGAAGTTCATCGTCAACGGCGGTATAATTTATTGGTGCCCGTTATATTACAAGTTTCCAAATAAGTTACGTCGATTAAAACAATTCTTCCACAACAAAAGTTTTTATTTCACGAATCTTATTCATTTATTTTCCTGTAGAAAAAGGAAAATAGAAATTAAAATTTTAATAATCAACCCACTACAGAAATTCATCCCGACAGTCGAGCCCAACAACAACACAGCCCAACTGCAAGGCCCAAACAAAGAAAAAAAGGCCCGAATGAACAGACCCAACAGAAACCAAAACAGGCGAAACAAGGAGCACAGAACACGGCCAAAACACGGAACCCAAAATAGGCGAAACCAATTTTAGAAACAATCCAAATATTTATGGAATTAAAACTATAATAAAATCACTTTTACAAGCGAAATAAAATCGTATAACTCAATAAATAATTACACAATCCAATCCCACATATCAACAGATCACAAATAAATAAATAACAATCAATAACTGCTGCCAAAATCAATACACATATTTATTTAATTATTTAAACCTTTATTATACTTTGAAAATATATAAAAATAAAAGATTATACACGAGTCGTTATATCCTTCCCCCTTAAAAAGATTCTGTCCCCAGAATTTGACTTAGCTAAACAAATGAGGATATTTATCAAGCATGTCTGACTCTAATTCCCAAGTAGACTCCTCTACCCGAGGATTTCTCCACACAACTTTTACTATAGGGATCGACTTATTCCTAAGGACTCGTTCTTTATGGTCTAGGATTTGGATCTGTTGCTCCACATAGGACAAATCTGGCTGCAGTTCAATCGGTTCATTTTCTATGACTTGATTCGAATCGGAAACATAAGGCTTCAACATAGATACGTGGAACACATTATGAATGTGTTGCCACTGCGGTGGTAACGCTATCTCATAAGCAACATTTCCTACTTTCTTCAAAACCTCGAAGGTTCCTGTAAATCTGGGACTAAGTTTACCTTTCTGACCAAAACGTACTAACCCTTTCCAAGGTGATACCTTTAGTAATACCAGAGCTCCTATCTCGAAGTTCATATCCTTCCTATGCAAATCTGCACTCTTTTTCTGCCTATCCTGGGTTGCTTCTAACCTTTTCCGAATCAACACTATTGTATCTCTGGTTTGCTGAATTAACTCGGGACCTAACATTTTCTTCGGTCCTACCTCATCCCAATACAACGGTGATCTACACTTACGTCCATACAAAGCTTCGTAAGGCGGAATCCCGATACTGGCATGGTAACTGTTATTATACGAGAACTCAATCAAAGGTAGGTGTTCATCCCAATTACCCTTAAAATCTAAAACACAGACTCTCAACATATCCTCTATGGTCTGAATGGTTCTTTCACTTTTGTCGTCGGTCTGAGGATGATAAGAGGTTCTCATATTCAACTTTGTTCCTAGGCACTCTTGGAATTTAGTCCAAAATCTGGAATTAAATCTCGGGTCTCGATCTGACACTATAGACACAGGCACTCCATGTTTGGTAACTATCTCATCCAAGTATAATTTAACTAGCTTTTCCAACGAATACATTTCATTGATCGAAAGAAAATGCGCTAACTTAGTCAATCTGTCAATGATTACCCAAATAGCATCATGATTTGCTCTCGTCTTTGGCAATCCCACTACAAAATCCATAGCAATCTCTTCCCACTTCCACTGGGGAATCTCCAAAGGTTGTAACAATCCACTTGGTCGTTGATGCTCCGCTTTCACCATGACACTTACTAACTTAATTGGCAATATCCTTCTTCATTCCTGGCCACCAAAAGTTTCTCTTCAAGTCTTGGTACATCTTAGTACTACCAGGGTGGATAGAAAACCTAGAGTTATGCGCCTCATGTAATACTTCATTTTTCAATTCCGTTACATTAGGAATCCAAACTCTGGATGAAAATCTATACAAACCTTGATTATCCTTATGAGTACACAACTCTTCTCCCGTCAGAGTATCCAACTCTTGTTCCATAACTCCTTCTTGACACCTTTTGATCTTTTCCATCAATGCTGGCTGGAAGGTAACTTCATATAGCTTCTCCTGACTTTCACTGGGTACTCGGACCTCAATCTCCATTCTTTCCAAGTCTTGCGCTAGTTCTTCCACAATCTTAACCATATTTAACTTCTCTTTTCTTCTCAAGGCATCAGCCACCATATTGGCTTTACCTGGGTGATAATTAATCAAACAATCGTAGTCCTTGATCAGTTCCAACCACCTTCTCTGTCTCATGTTCAAATCCTTCTGCGTGAATATGTACTTCAGGTTCTTATGATCCGTATAAATATCACATTTCTCTCTATACAAGTAGTGACGCCATAACTTCAGAGCAAACACTATAGCTGCCAACTCAAGGTCATGAACTGGATATTTCTGCTCGTGAGGCTTTAGTTGCCTGGAGGCATAAGCAATAACTTTGTCATGTTGCATTAGTACACAACCCAATCCTTTCAAAGAAGCATCACTATAGATCACAAAGTTTCCCTTCTCATCTGGCAATGCTAATACTAGAGCCGTCACTAATCTCCTTTTCAATTCCTGGAAAATTTCTTCACATTTTTCCGTCCAAACAAACTTCTCATTCTTCCTGGTCAACTTGGTTAATGGGGATGCAATCTTCGAGAAATCTTTCACAATCCTTCGATAATATCCCGCTAATCCAAGAAAACTTCTTATTTCCGTCGGTGTCTTCGGTTGCTCCCACTTTGATACGGATTCAATCTTTATTGGGTCTACTTTGATACCTTCCTTACTCACCATATGTCCAAGAAACTGTACTTCTATTAGCCAAAATTCACACTTGGAGAACTTTGCATATAATTGCTTTTCTCTCAATTTTTGAAGGGAAATCTGTAGATGCGCTGCATGATCTTCTGGATTCTTTGAATATGTGAGGATGTCATCAATAAATACAATAATAAACTTATCCAGATACTCCTTATACACCCTCTTTATTAGATCCATAAAAGCCGATGGCGCATTTGTCAATCCAAACGACATCACTAGAAACTCATAATGGCCATACCTCATTCTGAATGCAGTCTTGGGGATATTTTTGGGCTTTATCTTCAATTGGTGGTAGCCAGACCTTAAATCAATCTTTGAGAAGTAACACGCCCCTTTAAACTGATCAAACAAATCGTCTATGCATGGCAAGGGATACTTGTTCTTTATTGTCATCTTATTCAACTCTCTGTAGTCAATGCACAATCTCATACTCCCATCTTTCTTCTTTACGAACAGCACTGGAGCACCCCACGGAGAAACACTGGGTCGAATAACTCCCTTTTCCAATAGTTCCTGAAGTTGCTTAGCCAACTCTTTTATTTCCATTGGGGCCATCCTGCATGGAGCCTTAGAAACTGGTTCAGCTCCAGGTATCAAATCAATGGAGAACTCTATTTCTCGATCAGGTGGCAATCCTGGTAACTCTTCTGGGAAAATGTCAGGGAATTTTCTCACTATGGGAATCTCATCCAAAGTAGGGGTCTCTTTCTTCGTATCCACCACATGAGCCAAATATGCTTCACATCCTTGCCGCAACAATCTCTTTGCTTGCATTACTGAAAGGAACTTTTTATCTCGCCTCTGTCCTTAATAGCTGATTCTTTTATTATCTGGGGTGTACATAACAACTCTCTTTTTCTTACAGTTAATATTCACCTTATATAGAGACAACCAATCCATGCCTAAAATAACATCAAAGTCTCCCGACTCTAAAGGTATTAGGTCAACAACGAACATATATCCTGAAATCTCTAGGGAACATCTAGGATAAAATTGACGTACGGGCACTTAATCTATATTAGCCACTTCTATGGTCAAAGGTTCCTCTAAGTCTTTTAACATCAATTGCATCTTATTCACACAATTCACAGATAGAAAAGATTTGGACGCTCCTGAATTAAACAAAATGTTAACAGGTACGAAATTAAGAGAAAGCGTACCTGCAACCATATCGGAATCGTGAACTGGAGATTTGTTGGTCAGCTTAAAGGTTCTAGCTCTAACAGTATTGGTTGCTAGTCCTTGGGACACGCTCCTTCCAACATTACCTTGGGTCACCGACTTGTAATTCCTAGCTATGTGTCCCACTTTTCCGTAACTATAACAAGTTACTCCTTAAATCTCAGACTTACACTCCGTGGAATAATGACCCTTCTGGCCACACTTAAAACAGTTGATATTTTCTCGGCATTGTCCACTGTGCTTCCTCCCACATGTCTTACAATCAATCACTGGCTTACTAATCCTTGTCGATGTAGAGTTAACTGAGGTAGTACTGGGTCTAGCTTGGGAGAAATTCTACCTCTTGAACTTCTTATTCTTATTATTTCCAAACCAACGCTGAAACTTTTGACTTGTTATTCCTGATTCTGACCTAGTAGGTCCACTTTCAAACTTCCTCTTCTTCTCACCCTGCTCCTTTGCAGCTAACCTCTGATCACTTTCTATCACTAGGGCAGCCTGGACTACCGAAGTATATATTTTGAGTTGTAAAGCTACAACTCCACTCCTTATTTCTAGCTTCAACCCTTGTTGAAACCGCTTCGCTCGTTGAGCTTCCAAACACACATATTCCGGTTCTATACGGGCCAACTTCATAAACTTTGCATCATATTCCGTAACACTCATATCTCCTTGTTTCAATTCCAAAAATTCCATCTCCATCTGACTCTGGAGACAGTCCTGAAAGTATTTCTCCAAAAACAACTATGTGAATCTGGCCCATGGAACAGGACCTTCTTCTTCTAGAGCTCGCGTAGATTCCCACCAATAATTCGAATCATTCTTCAGAAAATAACTAGCATAATCCGTCTTTAAATCCTCACTTACCTTGGTGAGCGCAAACGCCTTTTCCATCTTCTTTAACCATATCCTGGAAGCAACAGGATCTACTTCTCCTTTAAACTCTGGGGGCTTCACTGCCTGAAAAGACTTAAAACTAACACCCTGATTTGTCCCCCTCATCACATGCTGCTGCTGGATTTGCAATTGCTGCTGTTGGATTTGTTGTTGTTGTTGTATGAGCTGTTGTTGCTGTTGTTGTTGTTGCGGCTGGAATTGTTGTTGTTGTTGGGCCAGCTGTGTAGACTGCTGACGCAACAAGTGCATCAATTCACTCATGGAAGGATCCCCAGCATATCCGTTATTGGGTTGAGAGTTTCTCTTTAGTGGCATCTCCTGAAACATAACAGTCATATATAAGAAAATGGATTGCTCCAAGCAGTTTATAATTATGCATCAGGAGAGCGTTGCCACTAAAATAATATACTCATCCTTAGTTTAATTGGATTCATCCTGAGTGAATGATCATAATCTAAAAATGTCAGCAACAGAAGCAACAAAAATAGTAACAACAATAATAGCAACGCACAATATATATAAAAGCTGAAAAATGAAATAAAGCAGCTACAATACAATAACCAACTGAAATCCAACTAGTACAACTGAAAATCTAACTGAAAAGAAATCATCCAAATACACACCAAAGCTGGCTGTCATAGCAGCCTCCGCCTACTACAAACTATCACAACATAATATACTTATACAAGGTAAATAACTACAAAACTCCTGGAAGTCAACTCTGAGATCTATATCTCTCTGCTGCAAACCTGGTCTAACCACTACCACTGCCACCGATGGAACCTAGCTCAAATACTAGCTAGTTCACTAGGTCCTGATACTACACAGCCCTGAACTCTGAGCTAATGAAACAGTCAATGGATCTAGCCCTCTCAACAGCCATCTGGGTCAATGATCGCACACGGGCCTGCACCTCAGGGGAAGGGGCAGAAATGCCCGGGAAAGGTGCAATGGGTACCTGATCAAGCTGAGCAGCCAATCCCGGATTCTGATCTCTGATAAGGGATGTATTCACCGCTCGGTGAACATGGTAAGGGATCGGTGAAGAAGTACCACTAGGGGCCACAGGAGGTACTGGAGGTCTCTGTTAGTCCTTAGCAATGCAACAAGAATTACAGAAGGGGGGTTGAATGGAATTCTTGAAACTTTTTCAAAAATAAAAAGTGTTCTAACTTAAATTTATATATCAGTGTGAATTGATTTGCAGAGTGTGGAATAATAACTTGAAATGAATCAAAACACAAGTAATTAAAAACACAAGTCTTTAAAAACTTCCTGGTGGATTTGAATGTATCCACCAGAGATATATAATATATCAAGAGAACTCTGTGTAGAAATTAGCTCACAGCTGCTTACAATTTTAACAACTAAGATTGCAGAGAAATACTAGGAATACAGCTTACAAATGTTTCTCTCTTGGTTGCTTAGTTTTTTGTTCTATTTGCTACTTCTTGGTTTATATAACACCAAGATTACAAAGTAATAAGACATGATAATAAAATAAAAATTAGCAAGTCTAATACTATGCTACTTCATTACTCTTTTCCAGCATCTTTGAAATGGCAATGCTTCTTTGTTCTCTAAAACCCATGTGAATAGGCTTCCACATTCCATTTGCATACATTCGACGCATGTGACTGTGTTGTCACTGTCAACAGATGTTTGAATTCTTTATCAGTCAGGTTCATGATTATCCGTCGAGTTCATGATCATCCGTCGGGTTGTCTTGTTGATCATCCGTCGAATGGCATTGTTGTTTATCCGTCGGGTAGCAATCTGGCACTTGACTTCATTTCATTTATGCAGAATTACAAGGCATCATTTATGTACAATTAATTACCCTATTCTACATATCTAGTTAAAGTCAACATGACTTGAGTACTACTTACAGAATCTAAACAATGTGTATGCAGAAATGTGTTGCAGACTTATTGTTACACAAGCTACTCACTCGATGGATAATAAATCATCATCCATCGGGACTATATTGAGTCATCCGTCGGGACTATAATCCTTATCCGTCGAGTGCTACATTTTTCACTAAGTAAAATCTACCAAGGTGTTTTGTTAATGAAATCATCAAGTTCACAACAATCTCCCCCAATTTATGTCTACTGGAATTGTAGCCATAAATTAAGAGAGACTTGATGATAACAAAACACCCTAAAAATACAACTTTGAAAGTAAGTAGATAAAACTGTAAAGTGCTTCAATTAACAAAATGTACAAAGATTTGCTCACAGTCATTTTCAAGGTGCTCCTCTAGCCTAAGCAGATTAATCTATTTTCTTGAAGATCTGGATCTCTTTCCAAGCTTACTGTTGTTTTTATCTATCTGATTTTGGAGCTGTCTTTGGAATTCCAGTTCATCAGATTCTGAGAGATTTAGCTTTCCTGTATTTCCAAAAGAGTCTCATTGCTATAGATGCTCAATTGGTCTTCTAATCTGAAAAATCTTCTCACTCATTTGTCATCCATGAACTCCATCAGCCAGTAGGGCCTTAGATGCACTTTTCTCCCTGTGTAGGGAATGATTAGAGTCTTTGGGAGTGCATCTTTAGCTCTAATACTCCTTAGTTCTTCAATCTTCTTTAGAACCAGTCTTCTTGCAGTTACATTGAATTCAAAGTTCTTCTTGAAGGATGAGTAAATCTTTATCAACACGGCTTGGCTTTCTTGAAGGATCCTGTGAAGTGGTCATTGAATCTCCTTTCCTCCCTTGTACTTGAAAACTAAGCTTTCAGGTAGATTCTTGTAGGCATCAATCCCTCTCACTTCTTCTAGTTCATCTAGATAGAGATTTAGATCAGAGAATTCCTTGATGTCACACAAGTACATGTAATCTCCTTTGTTGACTTTGGATTGTGCTTTAGTTAGAGATTTGGATTTTAGAGGTGACAACTTCACTTTCTTGACTGCTCTTGACTTTTTTCTTTTTGGCTTGCTAAGGATTGGCAGATTGAAGTCAGGAATTGGCAGGCTCTCCCAGTCTATTGGTTCATCCTTAGGCACAATAGGTTCACCATGAATGTTCCTGTAAGGATCCACCACCTTGATGTCTTCAAATACCACAGAGGGTTTTGATGCTTGAGTTGTAGTTGGAGTGGATTCCTTGGAAAACTGATGCTCCAATTTCTTATCAACAAAGTCCAATTTCCTTTTGGTTCTTTTGGTCAATTCCTTGTATCTTGGAGCTTTCTTCTTTTATGGTTCAACTTGCTTCTTTGGATCTTGAGATTCAGTGATTTCAGATGGCTGAGCAGAAATTTGTTGTGTTGGTTTTACAGCTTGTAGCTTGGCCAAGATAGTAGCTTGCTCTTTCTTTTGCTTAGCCTTTTTGGCATCTAGAGCAGCTTGCTTCTTTTCTTGCTTTAGTCTTGCCTTTTCTTATCTCTTTGCTTGAGCAAATTGAGGATGTCCAGCCACCATACAAATTTCTTTACCATTTCTAAAAACTTTAGCAATTCTCCTTTTTAAAGCTGAATCAGCTGGATCCTTGTAGAAGGCAATTGATCTTGACAAAAGCTTCTTCTCATCAGGCTTAGGTGTCTCATACACTGTATCCAAATGGTTCTTTAATGATGATTTTGGATAGGTCACCCTTGGCTTCAAAATTATTTCAGCCTTTGGAGATTTGATGCAGGATGACTGTCCCATTTCCAGATAGTTCATGCTCATTTCATTCACAGAGATTTTCCTGACTTGAGAGTGATGAATGGATGACTTTTCTGGCTTCTTTGCTAGCCCAAAATTCTTCTGAATGTCCTCATCAATCTTCTCCCAATTGATTGGCTTCAACTGTTCCTTTTCAGCTGCTCTTAAATTGGTTGCTGCTTCATTTATTAGATCAATGCTATCTTTGGCTGGTGGCTTGGTGAAAGTAATTGAAGGCACAATTACTTTGATAACTTCAATGTTGAGCACTTTTTGCTCCCCCTCACTCCTAGAATCCTCTTTATCCCCCTTTTTGTTATCAGCAAGTTGAGTAGAGGAGGTTTGTGCAGCCACCAGTTTCTGAAGAAAGTCTGTCTGTTGAGCTTGATGCAGATGAATGGATGTTAGAGATGCTTCCATAGCTGACATTCTTGTATCCAAGGCATCTATCTTTGTGGTAAGATTAGAATTTTTCCTGAATTGTCTCTTGATGTCAAGCATTGTAGCTTCTGGAAGCTTAGAGTCCATCTTGTCAGAAATAGCCTTTTTCATTTCATCAACATCACCCTTGATGGTGTTGACATCTCTAGCATGTTGGAAGCCTTGAATATGTTGTAGTTGCACAGAAGCAAGATGTGCTTGAAGGAGCTTCTTGGTGTTGGCATTTGTAGTGGTTTGAAGAGCATAATTTGTTTGATTTATGAGTTCGATCAGGGTTGTCTTGAAGTAGTGTTCATCACTATGTTTTGAAAATGCCCATGATGGCATGCCTGATCTTGAACTGGAACCTACTTCTCCCCCTATGTCAAATGGCTCTTCTTCACTATCTCCACATTCATCTCCAAAGAAATCTGTTGAACCACCAGTCTCATAATCAACATCACCAGCTGTATAGGGCAAAGCTGTGATGGCATCCTTAGCTCTTAGCATTGACTGAGTGGTATGTACCAAATTGAGCATCCTTTCTGCATTGTCATTGCCCTGTTCAGCTAGAAGTTGATAAGCTGGAACAGGGTGAGTAAATGCCTCAGCATCAAGGGAGGTGGAATCTACAACAGCTTGAAGTTGTTGAGATAGTCCCTCCCTGTTTGCATCCTGGAATTCATTAACTCATTATCAATGACATCCATCCTTATAGCTCCTGTACCTGCATTTCTCTCTTGTTCTCTCTTTTGTTGCATCAGGGTCTCACCCTAGCTCCCCACCCTCACACCCTCACCTTCACCATCTAAGGTGGCACTCCTCTCACTCTCTTTTGCCAATCATGAAGAAATGGATTGCATATTTTTACTCTTTTCCTCTCCATTTTCCTGAGAGCAACCCAGACTCTCACTCATAACACTCTCTTCCCTCAATCCTAAGAGTGACTGTACAACCACTAAGTCTTCTGCAATATAGATAATAGATGAAATTTGAAGTTGTGCAGAGACACCCGATGGATGAGGAATATCCATCGGGTTAGCAGTTTGACTATCCGACGGATAAATGCTGTTAAGCTTATCCGTTGGGATACAATCACTACTCGACGGATGAGCAATATCCCTTGAGAGAGTAGAAATGAATGAACTTGGAATTGAAACTATTGTGGACTCTGTGCTGATTGATGAGATTTTGGGCACAGATGTTTCAACAGTTTCTGAAAGAATTGGCAAGTGAGCCAACAAATCATCCAAAAGATGATGCTCACTTGCACTAGATTTTGGCTTCCCCAACAAAGTTAAAGAAGGGGAATCAGGAATTGATATGTTGATCATATCCACATCCAGAGAGTTTATGGGAGAATTTGGTGATTGAGGTGCTTCTATAACTAATGATTTTGGCTGTGACTCCACATTTATTGGAGCCACATCAAGCTGAATTTGTGAAGGTGCAGTGACTGTGTCTTTAGCACCAGTTTGTACAGTGTGTGAACCCTGTGCCTCCCCAAAGGTTTTTGATTTCTTCTTTATGGCATAAGTTTGGGGTGAGCTAGTGTCCCTTACCCTTTTGGCCTGTGATCTTGGCTGAGAGCTTTGTTCAATAGCCACATCTTTTTGGGAGGATGCAGCTAGAAATGAGCTTTTATCCTTATTAATCACTGCAGTTTGTTGGGAAACTGCAGTGTGGCTAGGATGGGAACCACTCAACTCTCCATCCTTATCCTTAGGATTTCTTTTATGTTCACGCTGTCCCTCACCTACCTTTCTCACCTTCACACTCACCTCTTTGGTTTTGGTGGATTTTACAACTGACATCTTTTGAGAGTTAGCAGAGGGGGCTTTCTTTGATTTGGATTTTGAAACTTTCGATGGTTTGGTAGCTTGGGTAGGCAACTGTTGGGTCATTGACACAGTTGCCATAGCTATACTAGAATTCAAAGAAATTTGTGAGGTTGGAATAGTAGGGACAAATGAACTTATCTCACTTACCTGAGGTGCTTCCATTACAGGGAAATAGAAGAGTGGCCTCTTCTTGTGATGATTTACCCTGTTCAGATCTGCAATAATTCTTCTCTCTTGAACCCAACAGTCTAATTTGTTGTTTGGGTTCTCAAACACAATTTCCTCAGAGAGGTGGTTAGCTAGCATCATGAAAAATCTAGCATTGTAAATATTTTTACCCCTCTTATTTAACTCCCCTAATTTAAACCCCAACTCAAACAAAACAAGATCACTAAAATTAAAGAACTTCTGTAACTAGCATGTAGAGCATGTTAAGCATAGAAATATTGACATAATCAAATTTACTGATTTTACCAGAAAAGACCTTGGTCACTACATCACACATGAAACTCCATTCCTTCCTAAGACCCAACCTCCTAATATCACTTAACTTAGAAGTAGAGAGTGCATAGTTCATGGAATTAAGCATATTAACAATATCAGTATCTGTGTGTGGTGAGGTCACAGTATTATCAGGAATTTTGGAACATGCTTTAATAACATCACTATTGATACAGAATTCCTTACCTCTAATAGTGAGTGTGATGGTCTTATCAGTAGAGTTGTATGTAGCAGTCGTCCATATTTCTTCAAAAACCTCACAGAAGATGGCGGGTGATTTTAGCATTGCATAACTGAGTTTGCAGTTCTTCACAAAATCTATCATTTTGTGGTAGTCACTTGAATGTTAAATCCCCTTGTTTACTAGAGCCGTGAAATTGTTCTTCTCATAGATGTATCCAGTTTGTGACATGATCTTGACTACTGGTGCCATTGTTAGAGAGTGGAAATTGCAGAGATTGAGATGATAGTTGCTTTTGAGAAAGAGAGAATTTAGAGCAGATGATTTGAGAATGATAAAAGAAAAGTAATAGAAATGAATTAAGCTTTTATACTATCTCAAAAATAACTATCAAAAATAATAAATTAAAATAAAGTAACCAATGAAAATTGCCTAAAATAGCCGTTTAAAAATAAACTGTAAAAATTCCACCAATTATACGTCGTGTTATGCTTACAAACTGTAAGTATACTCGATGGATAAGGTTCAGGGAATTAACGGCTAAAATTCAGACAATTCGATGGATGAGAGTAAGTCAGTTATCCGTCGAGTTATAAAATATTCCAGAAAAGTAATTGATTTTATTAATAAAATGTATACCGACGGATGATCAAACTCGATGGATATTGATCCTCCGTCGAGATGTAAATTTTGACTTAGCTAAGATTTCATCCAAGACTGTAAAACCAATTAAATTTCTGGCTGCATTACAACTTGCAAATTATCTTAAAAGATTTAAGAATAATTGAGCATACCTAACTCACTTACCAACCTTGAAAAGGTGGATTCATCCAGTGTCTTGGTAAAAATATCTGCAAGCTGCTTCTCACTTGGAACAAAATGTAGTTCCACAGTACCATTCATTACATGTTCCCTTATGAAGTGGTACTTGATGTCTATGTGCTTTGTCCTTGAATGTTGTATTGGATTTTCAGTGATGGCAATTGCACTTGTATTATCACAGAAAATAGGAATCCTTTCAACTTGCAAACCATAGTCTAGCAATTGATTTTTCATCCACAAAATATGACAGCAACTGCCAGCAGCTATATATTCAGCTTCAGCTGTAGAAGTAGAAACTGAATTTTACTTTTTACTGAACCAGGACACAAGCTTGTTTCCTAGAAATTGACAGGTTTCTGTTGTACTTTTTCTATCAATTCTACAACCTGCATAATCTGCATCTGAATAACCAGTTAGATCAAAACCAGAATCTCTAGGGTACCAAATGCCAAGTTTTGGTGTTCCCTTGAGATATCTGAAAATTCTCTTAATAGCTACTAAGTGAGATTCTCTAGGATTAGCCTGAAATTTAGCTCACAAATATGTAGCAAACATTATATCTGGCCTACTAGCTGTTAAGTACAGAACTGAGCCAACCATGCCCCTATAACTTGAAATATCCACAGACTTTTCAGTAGTGTTTAATTCAAGCTTAGTTGCAGTGGCCATGGGAGTTTTTGCAGATGTGCAATCCATTAGATCAAACTTCTTTAAAAGATCATAAATGTACTTAGTTTGACTAATGAATATTCCATCACTAACTTGCTTAACATGCAAACCAAGAAAGTAAGTTAGTTCTCCCATCATACTCATTTCATACTTACTCTGCATCAATTTGGCAAACTTTTTGCAAAGTTTTTCATCTGTAGAACCAAAAATAATGTCATATACATAAATTTGAACAAGTATACTAGAGCCATTAACATTTCTAAAGAATAAATCTTTATCTACAGTACCTCTTGTGAAGTGATTTTCCAAAAGGAACTTTGATAAAGTGTCATATCAGGCTCTAGGTGCTTGCTTCAGTCCATAAAGTGCTTTCAAAAGATAGTAGACATATTCTGGAAAAATAGGCTCTTCAAAACCAGGAGGCTGACTGACATAGACTTCCTCCTCCAAGTCTCCATTCAGAAAGGCACTTTTGACATCCATTTGATAGACCTTGAAATTGGCATGGGCTGCATAGGCTAAGAAGATTCTGATGGCTTCAAGTCTTGCAACAGGAGCAAATGTTTCATCAAAATCTATTCCTTCTTGTTGACAATAGCCCTTAGCAACCAATATGCCTTTGTTCCTGACTACTATGCCATTTTCATCCATCTTGTTTCTGAATACCCATTTGGTGTCTATTGGATTCTCTCCTTTAGGCTTGTGCACCAGCTTCCATACCTTATTCCTCTCAAATTGCTTTAGCTCCTCCTACATAGCTAAAATCCAATCAGGATCCAACAAGGCTTCTTCTACCTTTTTTGGTTCTTCCTTAGAAAGAAAGTTGTTGTATAGACATTCTTCTTGAGTTGCTCTCCTTGTTTGAACTCTAGAAGATACATCACCAATGATGAGCTCAAAGGGGTGATCCTTTGTCCATTTCCTTTGTTGAGGTAGATTAGCTCTAGATGAAGAGGCCTCATTGTTGTCTTGATATGTGATTGAGTTTTGATTATTTGAAACTCCCCCTGAGTTAATGGATCTTTGATTTGAGATAGGGGAGCTTTCTGTAACTGATCTATTCTGACTTCCAGCTTCTTTGATGACCCGACGGATAGTGAATTTTGAGTACCGACGGATGAGGTTGGTTGTCTCCCGACGGATGAAGCATTTTGTAGCTCGACAGATGTTGAATTTTATGCTTCATTGGTAGTGGATTTTTCTGCTTTATCCTTTCATACTGTTTCTTGATCACTTTCATCATCACTGTCATCACTAACCATCTCCACATTGTCAAATTTGAGGCTCTCATGGTAATCTCCATCTTGCAGTCCTTCAATCTTTTTATCATCAAACACAACAAGTATTGATTCCACAATAATGTTAGTTCTTAGATTGTAGACTCTATATGCTTTACCAACAGCATATCCAACAAAAATTCCTTCATCTGCTTTAGCATCAAATTTCCCATTCTGATCAGTCTGATTTCTCAAGATATAGCATTTGCAGCGAAAGACATGAAGAAAATTTAGAGTTGGCTTCTTGTTCTTGAACAATTGATAGGGAGTCATGCATTTTGCTTGATTAACCAGAGAAATATTCTGAGTGTAGCATGCAGTATTTACAGGTTCAACCCAGAAATATGTTGGTAACTTAGACTCTTTAAGCATTGTCCTTGCAGCCTCAATAAGTGATCTGTTCTACCTTTTTACTACTCCATTTTGTTGTGGAGTTCTTGCTGCTGAAAACTCTTGCAAAATCCCATTTTTCTTCACAAAATGCTCTCATGACAGAATTCTTGAACTCAGTTCCATTGTCACTCCAGATTCTTCTAACTTTGAAATCAGGATGATTATTGACTTGCCTATGTGATTGATGATGATTTCACTAGCCTCATTTTTAGATTTTAGGAAATATGTCCAAGAGAACTTTGAGAAATCATCTACAATTACTAGGCAAAATCTTTTCCTTGAGATGGACAACACATTGACTGGTCCAAAAAAATCCATGTGTAGCAGTTGCAAAGGTTCTTCAATTGTTGAATCAAGCTTCTTCCTGAATGATGCTTTGATCTGCTTTCCTTTTTGGCAGGCATCACACAATCCATCCTTAGAAAACTCCATTTGAGGAATGCCTCTAACCAGTTCTTTCTTTACTAGTTCATTCATGGTCTTGAAGTTTAGATGGGATAGCTTCTTGTGCCATAACCAACTTTCATCCTGATTTGCTTTGCTGACAAGACAAGTAATAGATTCTGCATTTGATGAGTTGAAGTCAGCTAGGTACACATTTCCTTTTCTCACACCAGTGAGAACCACTTTGTTGCTCCTCTTGTTAGTCACAACACGGGCTTCTGAATTGAAGGTTACTGAATTGCCTTTATCACAAAGCAGGCTAATACTCAGCAAATTATGCTTGAGACCATTCACTAAGGCAACCTCCTCAATGATGACATTGTCTTTTGAAATCAAGCCATATCCCAGAGTATAACCCTTGTTGTCATCTCCAAAACTAATACTAGGGCCAGCTCTCTCCTTGAACTCTGTGAGCAGGGTAGAATCACCAGTCATGTGTCTTGAACAACCACAAGTACCATAGATTCTTTTTGTTTCCCTGCATACATCAAAATCAAATCAAGTTGATTTTGGTACCCAAGTTTCCTTGGGTCCTGCCTTGTTAGCTTTCTTTTTCTGTTTCTTAGGTTTGATCTCATTTGACTTGGGGATATCAGATTCATCCTTAGTCATTTGAGTTGAACCTTTGAACCCATTTATTACAGTAGAATTATCATGCATATTTTAATTAACAGGGAACATGCTATTACTAAACATGTTATTCTAGTAAGGCATGTTAAATGGCATTTGTGGCATACTAAAAGCAGCATAATAAGGACTAGGTGCAAATGGCATATTAGCAAACTGTGCATTCATATTCTGTGTAAACATAGCATTCATAGGCATAGAAGGCATGGCATTTATGTTGGGAAAATTAGGTGCCACAGATATGGAAGTAGGCATGGCAGTTATATAATTAACAGACAAATGATTTACACTACCACACTTGACACAGATTTTTCTTGGAGCATATTTATCAGGTGTGTAGTTGTTGTGCCTGTTAATTCCTACTTTACCATTTCTATTATTTTTCTTTTTAGCCTCTGTTTTAACCTCAATCTTTTCCAGTCTGTCACTCAATTGCTTGATAGTCATATGACCAACATTAGCCTTTTTCTCCTTCTTCACTTGACTGGATTCTCCTGGAACAAAATTCTTGGAAACTGATCCATATTTCTCATTTAACTTGACAAGTTTGGCTTTACTAACAGGCTTGCTCACAGTCGACGGATGAGGATTTATATCACTCGACGGATAACCCTTTTTGTTATCCGACGGATGACCCTCATCATCCGTCGAGTCTACATCTGTTAGCAATCCTTCCATCAAATTGGATTCCAGCTTCTCCTTGTCCTTCTTCCAGGCTGCATCACAAAAGGACTCAATACCTTGAACTTTAGTGATTTGAGCATGAACATCTCTAGATGTTTTCCATGCCTTAATTACCTCATGTTCTCGTTCAAGCTGCTTCTTCAAGATCTCTTCTTTCTTCAAGGACTCAGTTAATTCATCCTTAGTAATTTTACACTCAATTCTTAATTTTTCAAATTCAATGAACTGAGACTCTAGCACATTATTCCTCTCACTTAAAAACAAATTATTTCTTTAATTTTAGCATTTTCCTTAGTAAGAGACTTAAGTGTAACACGCAAATAATATAGTTCTGTAGACATGTCATTTATTGCATCATTACACTCAGCTTTAGATAAACGTGCAAGGTTAGTGGTGATTACCTGATTGCTTGAAGAACTTGTCTCTGTTTCATCAGACTTGGCCATTAGGGCTAGATTGACATAGCTGACATCCTCATCCTCATCCAGACCATCTACTGCCCAGTCATTCTCTTGTATAATGAAAGCCCTTTCCTTCTGTTTGAGCAACTCAAAGTATTTCTGTTTATAATCCACATGCTCAAACTTCTTTTTGCTAGAATCTGTCTTTCTGCACTCACTGGAAAAGTGCCCTGCTAAGCCACATTTGAAATATTTGAATTTTGATTTATCCACCATGTTTCTATTTGGCTTAGCTGCTCCAACGTTCTTCTTGAACTTGAGCTTGGCAAATCTTCTGGAAAGAAATGCTAGATGTTCATCAATATCTTCCATGTCATCTTGGCTCAAAGAATCTTCATTTTCTGCTATCAGCCCCTTGCCCTTGTTTTCACGGACCTTTGAAGTTGATTCAACAGCTTCCATCTTCATCTCCTTCTCTTTCTCTAACTCAGCAACTAGTGCAATGGACCCTCATTTCTTCTTTCCTCTCTCCATCCTCTCATCTTGCTCTATTTCAAGCTCATAAGTCTTCAGGATGCCATACAGTCTCTCCAAAGTAAACTCCTTATAATCTTGAGAGTTTCTCAATGAGACTGTCATTGGTTTCCATTCCTTTGGAAGAGATCTAAGGAACTTCAGATTGGAGTCTTTTGTTTGATAGACCCTTCTATGCAACTTCAGAGCATTTAGTAGTTTTTGAACTAAAAATGTCAATGAGAGACTCACTTTCTTCACTATGAAAATGCTTATATTGCTGAATCAGTAGCTGCATCTTATTTTCTCTAACTTGCTCAGTGCCATCACAGATAATCTGTATTGTATCCCAAACTTCCTTGGCATTTTTACAATTGATGATGTTGTCAAATATGTCACCATCAACTCCATTGAACAAGATATTCATGGCCTTCTTATCTATCCTGACTTGTTCAATATCAGGATCAGACCATTCATGCCTTGGCTTGGGGACTGATGGCTCATTTCCAGTTGCAGCTCTCATTGGTATATGAGGGCCTCTCTCTATGCAATCTAATAGGCCTCATCTTGAGAAAGTAAATGAAAATGCATCTTTACCTTCCAGTGATGGTAATTATCTTTATCCAGAAAAGGAATCTTGACTCCAACATCCTTCTTGTTCATCTTGCTGTTTTGTTGTGATCTTTAAACTCTTTGTTCTTCAAGAGCTTGCTCTGATACCAATTGTTAGTCCTTAACAATGCAACAAGAATTACAGAAGGGGGGTTGAATGGAATTCTTGAAACATTTCAAAAATAAAAAGTGTTCTAACTTAAATATATATCAGTGTGAATTGATTTGTAGAGTGCGGAATAATAACTTGAAATGAATCAAAACACAAGTTATTAAAAACACAAGTCTTTAAAAACTTTCTGGTGGATTTGAATGTATCCATCAGAGATATATAATATATCAAGAGAACTCTGTGTAGTAATTAGCTCACAGCTGCTTACAAATTTTAACAACTAAGATTGCATAGAAATTCTAGGAATACAGCTTACAAATGTTTCTCTCTTGGTTGCTTAGTTTTTTTGTTCTATTTGCTACTTCTTAGTTTATATAATACCAAGATTACAAAGTAATAAGACAGGATAATAAAACAAAAACTATCAAGTCTAATACTATGCTACTTCATTACTCTTTTCCAGCATCTTTGAATATCTTCATAATAGCATGGAAATGGCAATGCTTCTTTATTCTTTAAAACCCAGTTGAATAGGCTTCTACATTCCATTTGCATACATTAGACGTATGTGACTGTGTTGTCACAGTCAATAGATGTTTGAATTCTTTATCCGTCGGGTTCATGATCATCCGTCGAGTTCATGATCATCTGCCGGGTTGTCTTGTTGATCATCCGTCGAATGGTATTGTTGTTTATCCGTCAGGTAGTAATCTGGCACTTGACTTCATTTTATTTATGCAGAATTACAAGACATCATCTATGTACAATTAATCAACCTATTCTGCATATCTAGTTAAAGTCAACATGACTTGAGTACTACTTACAGAATCTAAACAATGTGTATGCAGAAATGTGCTACAGACTTATTGTTACATAAGCTACTCACTCGATGGATAATAAATCATCATCCATCGGGACTATATTGAGTCATCCGTCGGGACTATAATCTTTATCCGGCGAGGGGACACATTTTTCACTAAGTAAAATCTACCAAGGTGTTTTGTTAATAAAATTATCAAGTTCACAACATATCCACAATAGTCTCGTCGAGGAAGAACTGGGACCACAGCCGGAAGGGAAATCCATAACGGCAGACACAGACCTACGTACCCAACGGGGACGAGTATCAGGTCCAGGGATGTCTCTCGACACAAAGGAAGGAACTGGTGGAGGCATAGGGGTCTCCTCGGTAACAACATCCAGGGTCCTCTCAGAATCTGAGCTATCTAGGTCAGAGGGATTCTCCCGAGATGGAGAACTCGAAATCGCAATAGGCCACTGTCAACATAATAAATATACAGGGAAGACACAACCAGGTCAAGGCAATTCTATCAAAACATTTAATAGATGCCAGGGTAACGTCATCGGAACCCTCGACTGACTCTAAAAGTTTGCTCCTCTATATGAGTTGCTGACTCACACCTTAAAACTCACTTTAACACCTATTCGACACAATCCCTAACCTGGATCAGGGACTTGAACCTGTAGCTCTGATACAAACTGTGACAGCCTCAACCCCGGGGTCAGGATTTAACATCACCAAACATAATTACCAAAATATAAACAACAAGATTATTATTAAAATATACAATCTTGACCCCAAACCAAGATCCGATCCAGGTTCAAGTATGATTCAGGTTCATATTACAAACCATTTGTTCAACATCTATCACACTCTAACTTTATTCAGCAACTCATCAGACCTCATGGTCTGATACAAACTACCTCAGAGGAGCCGGGTCCTGAAGGGGCGGGAACACGGGTATGTCTGACTGGTCTTCTAGGCATCTGCAATATATACATAACAGTTTACAAAGGTGAGCATAGTCGCTCAGCAGTACCAATATATGAATAATCGAATAAAAACAGTAATGTAAACAATAATAGGAACAGAGCTGTAATCATGTCATCAACATTATATAATGAAAATCTGAGATAAATGGATGTCACTAACTAGCATGATTTATCAAAACAACGTAGTAGTGTGTTGTGTAAGTACCAGAGTCCAATTTTAGCATGTTATTCACATTTATAAAATCGTTGTATCAACTACTCATACCCTTGCGGGAATCACAAATCCAAATCAGATATGTAACGGATATGTGAAGACAGATAATCAGGCTATCAACACCAGACGGCTCTAACTGTCATCCCATTTACCTGTACCGGAACTCAGAGACTAGCTAGGTCTCTGACCTGCTGGACTAATCGGTTAAAGGGTGCGCGCAACCGAATTAGCCTCTTACACCACCTCAATAGGCCTACTCTGGCCCCAATGTATCCCATATCTGATCATTCTGTCCAGTTTTCAAAACACTTGTACCTATCTCATTTCCAAAACCATTCATTTTACCAGCACACATATAAAATCCAGTTCGTAAATCATTTCATTCGAGATAGGTACCTTTTAAAGTTACTTTTCCCAAAAACAATTTAAAAACGGTGATTTATAACTACAGGGGATACGTAACTTAAAACGTTTATGTTCCATTACGAGAACAAAACATTTAGCTATTTATACGTACTGAACCATAAAAGAATGGTCGGGGGTACTTGTATTGCAACACTTTACAAAACCCTAAGTAGCTTTCACGCTAACTTCAGTCATGGGGCAACTCGACTGGGATCTGCAAATACAGAGTACCCTAATCAGTTATACCGACATGCTTGATATCCTCAAATCTTAATAACCCAATCCAATAACCCGACTCGTATAGTTATTATACACATAATCATGTAATCACGTAATCCGAACACAAATAGGGGTAACACATATAGCATAAATACATACATTTACAAATACAGTTTTTAGAAAATTTTGGCAGCAACTCCTTTATTTATAAGCCTACCCGTCGATTACAATCGAAGTCAACAATCACAAAAATTCACAATATCGACTCCAATATTTCCATACAACTTATACCACAACACAATACATAATTAATTATTTACGTCCGAGAATATTTTATGTAAATCATTTTAATTATTTATAAAATTTAGGACTCAGAACAAAGTTGTTATGGATAAAAAACTAAGGTTATTATTTGCTGTATTTATTACTAAGATTCGGGAGCTCAAGGCCTTTAATGGCTGCTCTCGTGTTTCGTGGCTCGATCTGCCTTTACGAGATGCCTACGTATCTCTGTGAATTAGAGAATCAAGCCAAAAAACGTAGTTCGGATCTGTGGGGTGAGGCCCCTTATATAGATGTTGGGAGTCCTTGAATTGGACTTGGTATAGGAGACTTGGTGGGCAAGTCTCATAATTAGAATGGACTTAGGAGTCCTAAATAGTAGGAAACTAATTCTTTATCCTTTTAGATCCCCTTGAGGATAATCTATAAGGATTTATATCCTTATCGGGACTCTTCTCAATAGCTGATTTTTACCTTATTAATTAATTACGAAATTAATTAATAATCAGGGCTTTTGGGCCTTCTTTATTCCATCAGACCTGATCTGGTCTATCAGGCTTAACCTTTTCGGTCTGAGTATCATATATCTTTTTATTGGGCCTAGCAGCCCACACCTTGCAGTATTTAATCATAATTTATTTATTCCTATCATTTGCCCCCCAACTTTTGGGAAACATTGATTAGGTTTCGCAGAAGTTAAGTCTGTTTATTCCCTTACAGGGTTTCGTTTTTGCGTAAAGTGTGGAGCGACCTACACATTTACCATGAATCTTCCTTTTATTCAGGAATTATCTTAATTCCAGGAATTTTTCCCTAATTTCCGGGATTTTCCCTAATTTTCTGGGATTTTTCCTTTAATTTCTGGATTTTTCCCTAATTTTCTGGGATTTTTCCTTTAATTTCTGGATTTTTCCCTAATTTTCTGGGATTTATCCTTTAATTTCTGGATTTTTCCCTAATTTTCTGGGATTTATCCTTAATTTTATGGATTTTTCCCTAATTTCCCGGGACTTATCCTTAATTTTCTGGATTTTTCCCTAATTTCCCGGGACTTATCCTTAATTTTCTGGATTTTTCCCTAATTTCTCGGGACTTATCCTTAATTTTCTGGATTTTTCCCTAATTTCCCGGGACTTATCCTTAATTTTCTGGCTTAAAATCGATCAGAATGCATTCAAAATCGATCAGGATGCAGACAAAATCGATCAGGATGCAGCCAAAATCGATCAGGATCCTGATCGAATTAGCTCAGGATCTTACACTCTGGTCGACAGGATTCCTGATCGATTTCGATCAGTATTTTGACCGAATTGGCCTTCAAAGTGACACCCTAGTCGATTGTTACACGGGCTTAATCGACCAGGATTCCTGATCGATTTCGATCAGGACTCTAATCGAATTAAGTGGCTCTCGACCATTCTGATCGAATGGAATATCGATCAGGACTCTCTTCTGTGTCGATCAGGACTCTGATCGATCTTAGGGGATTTCTTCCCTTCTGTTCGAATAAGATATCAATCAGGACTCTCTTCTGTGTCGATCAGGACTCTGATCGAATTAAGTGGCTCTCGACCATTCTGATCGAATGGAATATCGATCAGGACTCTCTTCTGTGTCAATCAGGACTCTGATCGATCCTAGGGGATTTCTTCCCTCCTGTTCGAATAAGATATTGATCAGGATCCTCTTTTGCATCGATCAGGACTCTCATCGAACCATTTTAAGATTCTGGTCGATTTTTGACCTTTTAAATTCCACAGGAGCTTCTAGATTGTTCCTGATACTTCTTGTAGATGGGCCTCTAGGTTGGGCCTGGCTAAATGGGCCTAAAAATGCCTCGTATTCCGAGCTTTTCGCCTATATAAGTGTAGTGTGGAGTGAGAATCCTCACTTCACTTCCCACTTCTCATTTTCTCTCACAATTTTCTCTAGAGTTCTCCCTTTGAGAAGGCGATTTCCGGCGACCAAAGCCACCGCAGCTCCACCATTCTCAAGTATTTCTGGGTTTCAAGCCTTCAGCCGAAGCATATCAATGGCGGACCGTGACCTGGCTCATTTGCAGAAGATGAATGTCTCTAAGAGAGGTACAAACATTCAAATTCAATCTCCATATACTTCCCTCATTGATATGATTAACTCGAGAGGTGATGAATATCCTTCTCTATCTGAGTTAGATTCGTATAATCATGGTAACACTTTTCATGAGTTCAAAATGGTAGGATAGAGTCTATGAACATCCTGTACAGACTTCCACCCCACCTTAGGATCACTCCAGCCGCCCCTGGGGATAGGATTTGTAATTGGGAGGGGGATACCCTGTTCATTTATCGAGGAGCCCTGACCGCAGGTCTTAGGTTCCCATTCCACGAATTTATTCCTCGTTTACTAGCCGATGTACAAATCAACCCTTGTCAACTCCCTCCTAACGCCTGGAGGAACATTATCTGTTTTATGGTCCTTTGTCTCAGGAATAGCTTCCCTCTTTCCATAGCCGTCTTTAGGAAAGTTTTCCAATTCTATAATAGTTCCATGAGTCAGCCGGGCTGGGTTTTAATTCTCCAACGGCCCAAAATTCCCCATATCTTTGATAGTAACTCTATAGTCGAGAACAACCCTAAATGGAGGGATGAGTTTGTCAGGCTGACCTGGGCTGGGGGTGATTGGGCCACACTCTTCCGTAGGCCATTTTGCAAAGTATCAGATGGTAGTCCTGGTAGCATCAGATTAACTGATGAGGAGGAGGTGGCCTATCAAGCCTTAATTTCAGATGATGGGAAAACAGACACCTGGACCCTTTTAGAGCAGTTTTCCTTGAAGAAAGTTGGTCTCTCCCAGGCCAGTGATAAGGGTAAATTTATACCTGCGTAATTATTTTTCCTTCTCTTTAATCGCACTTTTTCTTTTTTTCTGGATTTTAATATTCCTTCTACTTTTCCTTTCAGCTTGTGAGGCTATTAATAATGTCAATAGGCCCAAGGAGGGGGAATCTGGCCGCCAGAAGAGGGCCAAGTTAAACAGGGACCCCAGGAGCAAACCTGATGGTCCTTCTTTCCTTAAGCCCCACGTCCCGGTGGTCGAGCTGGGGGACGATGTGGATCCTCCACTTAAGGCACATTCCTTCAGGCCTAACTGGGGCTTCAGGAGGAGCGATACGGTGGTTGGATCCACCAAACATGCCAAGGATTGGTCGTACCATTCCATCACTCCCCACGATTTCACTGACATTGTTACGGGGAGTGATATTGAGACTATTGAGCTTCTGGGTTCTCAAGCCCAAGCTGCAGTAATTTTCTTTTTTCTTCTCTTCCTTTTGTGAATTTCAACTTTTCTTGTATCCCAATGAATTTGTGCTAACTCATACATATTTCTTTGCAGAGTAATACCTATTTCCAGGAGGCCCTACATCAGGCTAGATCCTGGAAGGGTAACTCTGATGATTTTGAGAAGGAGATAAGAAGTGGGAGGAGAGAGCCAAGGTCCTGGAGAAGAAGTTGGACACGAAGAAGGAGGAGCTGGATAAGGCTCATTCCGAGCTGGTGAAACTTAGGAGCGATAAGGAAACGCTCATTGATGACTACATGGGTTCTGAAAAGTTTAAGAACCTCATGGAGATTCATGATGAGGGTCTTTATTCCCTACAGTTCACTCAGGGATGGGTTGCGGCCGTGTAGGCGGTTTCTGAGAAGTACCCGGGCTTAGTCGACCCTAAGGACTTTATAAGTCCTGAGCAGGCTGAGTCAGAGGACAGCATAGACGCCCTCTTCAACTCCCCTCATCCAGATGATCGCATCTTGGATCCTAACACTGCTTCTCCTCCCGCTTCTCCTGCGAAGGACGCTGAAGGCGCTGATAAGGAGAAAGAGAATGAAGGCTCCCGCATGGAGGAGTAGTTTTTCTATTCTGTAATTTTATCCTTAACTTATGTCTGGACTTTTGTTTGTATTAAAACTTATTACCCTCCGGGGCTATTTTATATGCTACTTTCCTTATTTGCATTCTCTCCTTCATTTTTCCGATACTTTAATATTCAAACCTGGCTTAATGGGCCACACAAGTATTATCACAACTCAAACATCCATAGGTTGAAATAATTTCGAACTCTTCAATTTCAAGTCTGGTTTTCCAAAACCTTACATAATGTGGGTTCGACCCTGATCTATAATAGCTAAAAAATAAAAATCCTATGCAAACAAAGCTTCAAGGTGCTTTTAAACCTACTTGTCATAATGACAAGTGAGAATCGTACTTCGACCATCTTACATGTAGTAAACCTTCAGGTTTTGTGCGTGCCAGGTTCTCGGGACTTCAAAACCATCCATAGTCTCCAGCTTGTAGGTTCCTCTACCCTGAACGCTCTTGACTCTATACGGCCCTTCCCAATTTGGGGCAAGCTTTCCTTTCTGTCCGACACCAGAAGCCTCTATTTTTCTCAAGACTAGGTCACCTTGTTTGAAAAACCTCTCTTTAACCCTTAGGTTGTAGTAGAATGAAGCTTTTTTCTGATATTCTACTATCTTTGCATGTGCTTTATCTCGCACTTCATCGATTAAATCCAGGGCTAACCTCTGCCCTTGCTCATTTTCTTCTGAATTGAAAGCTTGAATCCTTGGAGAGGAATGTGATATCTCTACTGGAACTACTGCTTCTGCCCCATATGCCAATATGAAGGGGGTTGCTCCTGTCGTGACTCTACAGGTAGTCCTGTAGGCCCATAATATTGGAAGTATTTCATCCACCCAATTATTTCTTGACTTCTCGATCCTCTTCTTTAGTCCATTCAGGATTATTCGATTTGCTACCTCTGCTTGCCCATTGGCTTGCGGGTGAGCCACAGAGGTGAATCGTAACTCAATTTCATTTTCTTCACAATACTTCTTGAATTCCTCATTGTTGAATTGTGCTCCATTGTCAGTGACGAGGATACGGGGAATTCCATATCGGCACATAATGTTTTCCCACAGGAATTGTGCAACCTGCTTAGTTGTGATTTTGGGCAAGGGTTTGGCTTCGATCCACTTGGTGAAATAATCAATGGCTACAATCAGAAATTTCCTTTGTGTCGTGGCCATAGGAAAAGGCCCTAGAATATCCATCCCCCACATGGCAAAGGGAATAGGTGAGTTGATAGAGGTCGGCATCTCGGGGGGTTGTCTAACAACTGGTGTATGCTTCTGACAGCGATCACACTTCTTCACATATTCTTTGGCATCAGCCATCATTTCTGGCCAATAGAAGCCTAAACGGGTTATGTTATGAGCCAAGGCCTTGCCCCCCAAGTGTTGCCCACAAATACCTTCATGCACTTCCTCAAGTGCCAAGCGTGCCTCGTCGGGCCTGAGACACCTCAAGTAAGAAACCACGAAAGATCTCTTATATAGAATTCCATCGATCAAGGAGTACCTTAGTGCTCGAATAGTTAACTTCCGTGCCTCAGTTGCATCACTTGGCAACCAACCGGTCTGAATATGAGCCTTGATGGAATCAATCCATGACGTCCCCAAGCCTATGGGAGCCACAAGCTTAACATCTATGCTTCGTGTCTTCAAAATACGGAAGTACACACTTCCTGAACTTTCTTTAATCTCAGATGAAGCAAACTTTGATAGCGCATCTGCTTTAGCATTTTCTTCCCTTGGAATGTGTTCAACATGGCATTCATTAAATTGGGTCATCACAGCCCTTACTAGGCGAACATACTTAGCCATCGTATCATCCCTTGCCTCAAATTCTCCCTTTACCTGGGATATGATCAGCTTCGAGTCTCCACAGACCTTTAAGTTTTTGACTCTAAGTGTCCCAGCTAGACCAAGGCCAGCAATCAGGGCTTCATACTCTGCCTCATTTTTTGTGGTTGGGAAGTCTAGCTTCATAGCATACTCGATTAAGAATCCATCAGGGCTTTGCAAAACCAACCCTGCTCCACTGGAATTTGTTTTTGATGCTCCATCAAAATAGAGAACCCAATATTCTTTCTCCTTGTCCCCATTGTCGACTCCCTTGTCTTGAGGTATGGTATCTTCCTGCCCCCCGACTTCTTGGTTGGGTATGGTACATTCCACCACGAAGTCAGCTAGTGCCTGGGCTTTTATGGCCGTACGTGGCTTATACTTGAGATCGAACTCTCCCAACTCTATTGCCCACTTAATCAGTCTCCCACTTGCCTTAGGACTGTGAATGATATTTCTCAGTGGCTGATTTGTTAGCACTTCAATCTGGTGAGCTTGAAAATAAGGACGCAGCTTTCTTGAAGCCATTACCAAGGCTAAAGCGAATTTCTCAATAGTTGAATAATTCAACTCTGCACCACGCAAGATTTTGCTGACATAGTATACGGGTTTCTGGACTTTCAGTTCCTCCTTAACCAACACCGCACTCAAGGCGCTCTCTGAAACAGCCAAGTACAAGAATAAAACTTCACTCAGAACTGGCTTGGCCAACAACGGGGCCTAGCCCATATACTTCTTTAACTCTTCAAATGCCTTCTGATTTTCCTCACTCCATACAAAGTCTTTAATGTTTTTTAATGACTTAAAGAATGACAAGCACTTGTCTCCTGACTTGGAGATGAATCGTCCTAGCGCCGCAACCCTTCCTGTGAGCTTCTGAACATCCTTGATAGTTTTTGGTGGTTCCATATCCAGGATTGCCTTTATTTTATCGGGGTTGGCCTCAATTCCCCTCTTTGAGACCATCAATCCCAAGAATTTTCCAGATCCTACTCCGAAAGCACACTTCGTTGGATTCAACATCATCTTGTGGTACCTTAGGATCTCAAAAGCTTCCCTCAAATGGGTTATATGATCAGTCTTTACTAGACTCTTGACTAGCATGTCATCAACATAGACTTCCATAGTCTTCCCAATAAGATCCTTAAAAATTTTATTCACCAACCTCTGATAGGTGGCTCCTGCATTCTTGAGACCAAACGCCATAACAAGATAACAATAAACACCAAAGTCAGTGATAAATGATACCTTTGGAATGTCATCCTTATGCATTTTGATCTGATTGTATCCGCTAAATCCATCCATGAAACTCAGCATCTCATGTCCAGCAGTGGCATCAATCAAAGTATCAATTCTAGGCAACGGGAAACAGTCTTTGGGGCATGCATCATTCAGATCAGTGAAGTCTATACACATCCTCCACTTTCCATTAGCCTTCTTCACCATTACAGGGTTTGCTAACCACTCCGGAAATTGAATCTCCTCAATGAAACCAGCCTCTAAGAGCTTTTCTACTTCCTGTTTTATAGCCTCTTGTCTTTCCGGGGCAAAATTTCTTTTCTTTTGTTTCACTGTCTTCCGGCTTGGATCCACGTTTAGCTTGTGAGTAATTAACTCCGGGTCTATGCCTGGCATATCAGCTGCTGACCATGCAAACACATCACTATTTTCTTGCAAAAATTTCACTAACTTCCCTCTAAGAGGCTCCTCTAATGTGGCTCCAATGAAAGTCATCCTCTCAGGATTCTCGGGGTCTAAAGGAACCGAAACCAATTCTTCTGCTGGCCTTCCTCTATTCTCATCATTTTCTCGAACATCCATATCTTCAATAGGAAGAACCTGCCCCCCGACTCCATCTGCCCTCAAAGAGGCCACATAACAGCTTCTAGCCATTTTTTGATCTCCTCTCTCTTCTCCAATCCCGTTTTGGGTGGGAAACTTCATGACTGAATGGTAGGAAGAGGGGACTGCCTTGAAGGCATGTATCCCTGTTCTCCCCATGATAGCATTATAAGTTGAACTAGCCTTTACCACCACGAAATCCAGCATCTGCGTTGCTTGCCTTGGTTCCGTACCTATGGTGGTTGGCAATTTGATTATCCCTACCACAGGACATTCTACTCCAGCAAATCCATATATCGGCATGTCGGTTGGTGTCAACTGGGAGTCGTTATACCCCATTCTTAGAAAGGTGTCGTGGAGCAAGATATCCACAGAAGCACCATTATCCACAAGGACCCTCTTAACCGGGCTATTTCCTATTATCGGTGTTATGACCAGCGGGTCGTCATGGGGAAACTTCACACCCTCTAGGTCGGAATCATCAAAAGCCAATGTTACTTCTGTCTTGGCCCTCTTCGGGGCTTCTCCAACAATATGCATAACCTCCCTAGTATATGCCTTTCTGGAATTTTTGGACAATCCAGCAGCAGTTGGACCTCCAAAGATCGTGTTTATCACTGGCCCTCGAGGGCGTCGCGGTCCTCCAAAAATTGCATTTATAACCGGCCCTCTAGGTTGGGGATTCCGCCCCTGATCGTCTTGGTCCCTCCTACGATCTTCAAAGTTCTTCCTTCCATTATTATTTCTGTCCCCTCCATCTCCAGTATACTTGTTCAATCTTCCTTTTCGAATCAAAAACTCAATTTCATCTTTCAATTGCCTACACTCATCGGTGTCATGGCCAACATCTTTGTGAAACCTGCAATACTTGCCCTTATCTAGCTTGGCGGGATCAGGCTTCAAGGGCTTAGGCCAGCGAATATCTCTGTCTTTCTCAATCTCCATCAAAATCTGACTTCTGGGAGCATTCAGCTTAGCGTATTCAGTGAACTTTTGCCCCGGTCCTCCCTTCTTGGGGGTTGAATCAGGGTTTTGTTCGGTTCTAGGATATTTGTCCTTTGCAATATATTCTAAATCAGCTTTTCGCTTCTTGCCTCCAGTGGGCTCATTACTTACTACGGTCTTCCTCGTACTTTCTTCAACCTTGATATACTTCCCTGCCCTCTCTTGGAGCTGCAACATGCTCTCAGGGGGTCGTTTGGCCAAAGACATCTTGAAAAACTCATCCCTAGTTCCTTGTTGCAGTGCTATCATGGCTACCTTATCATCAAGGTCTGGGACTTTTAAAGCCTCCTTTGTAAAACGATTCAGGTAATCTCTCAAGGATTCCTTAGCTCCCTGCACAAGACTCATAAGAGATGCTGAACTTTTCTCATGGACTCTTCCACTGATGAATTGCTTAATAAAAGCCTGACTTAATTCTCTGAACGATCCAATAGAATTTGGAGGCAGGCGACTGTACCATCTTTGAGCCATACCCGACAGGGTTTGAGGGAAGGCCCGACACTTTATAGCATCATTCACGGGTTGCAGCAGCAGTGCATTAGAGAATGTCCTAACATGATTAGCGGGGTCTCCCGTGCCATCATAGGCTTTGATAGTGGGCATCTTGAATTTCCTTGAGATATGGGCATTCATTATCTCTTCTGTGAAGGGTGGAGTTGGATCATCAGGATCTCCAAGGGGAAGGAGATTGCTTGGATCAGTTCTTGGGACAACAGCCCTTCTTCTTACCGGACCATCCAGGTCTATGACAGGAGGAGGATTTCTCCCCCAAGGAGGTATCTGGGGTCTGGTGGCCTGGTGAGCCTCCAAATCACGCCTCAGCCTTTGGATTTCAGCCTCATGAGCCCTGATCCTTTCCTGCACTTCTTGGGGATTCGCCCCTGGGGTGCTTTGGGGGCGTTGCCTTCCATCGGCCATTGGCTCTAATCCAGGACGCCTCCTTCTCGGGGCCACTTCATCATCCGAAGATTCGGAGTCTCTCTCAGTATAAGGACCAGAAAATTCCCGATCCTCAGGAATAGGACCCAAACCTCATATATAGGGGGTGACTGTAATAACCCCAATTTTTGGGAAATTTTTGAAACCCTTATGAATAGTGTTTTTGCTGAATGAGAAAACTTTTCATGCCACACTATGTAGGGGTTCTGATATGGATATTCTGAGATTTTATTAGTACTTTATATGGGATATAAGTGTATGTAAAGATCGTCAGAATCCAAATCCGAACACTTTGATTTTTCCCGGAAATACACTAGATACGGAAAGATTTGAGAAAAAGGTAACAGGATAAAAAGGATTTAAATTAAAGGATTATAGGAGAGGATCATAAAAGGAATATAATATATTGAGAAAGGTTAAGGGAACCTAAGTAATAAGATCCCGGGTATGATCCTTCAAACGATAAACGAAAACGAAAGTCAAGCGAACCGTATAACAGATCAGCGGTCATTAGGCAAATAATTAGGAAGTTAATCAAAGGGATTAGAGAGGATGATGTCACCCAACCAATGAGAAGAGGACAAGGAGGGGAGGATGACATCATGAGGATGACACAAGCATGACATGGGAAGGAAGGAGATGTGGTGGCTTTTTAACCACACAAAATCAAGGGCAACTAGGTAATTTACTAAAACAAACACAAAAATCAAACCAACCAAGCCAAGCAAATCATTTTTCATCAAAATCAAAAAGAAACCAAGGCATTGTTCTTCATGCTCTCGGCCAAAACAGAACCAGAACACTAAAACTGCTGTATCTCCTTCATTTCTCACTCAAATATTGTGTTCTATAGCTCATTGGAAAGGTATTGAGATGGCCTACAACTCTTGTTCACAAGTCTCGTCCAAATAATCATGATCAAGCTTGTAGGAGGCTCCCTAAGGCTTCCTAGCAACTTAACACCTCCCAAGGAAGGTTACCAGACTCGTCCCGAGCCATTCGTAACCCCCAGTCGCTCAGGCAAGTTTTCTACCCGTTATACTGTTGTTGTGATGTATATATGTATATGCATTATCTTGCGATAGATGCATGATGTTTATATTAGCAAATGTTGCAATATATTGAAGCATGCTGCTATGGTATATATATGCATGCCTGTTTCATATTCTTTCCATATATAATTGTTGATTCAGTTGATAATACATATGCTAGAGGATAGCGGTAACTTGCATATACCCTTTGTATAGGGACCCAAAAGGTGGAAACATTTTCAAAACCGGGAGTCGAGGATCCCGAGTAGATTTTATATATATATATTTATATATATATATGGTTATAGTTTTCAAAACTATTAATTGAATAAGGTTTATTCGATAACTTTATTTTATTATTGAATATTATTTCGAATATTCATCCGAGGACTTATGACTCCTTTATTTTATTATTGAATATTATTTCGAATATTCATCCGAGGACTTATGACTCCTTTATTTTATTATTGAATATTATTTCGAATATTCATCCGAGGACTTATGACTCCTTTATTTTATTATTGAATATTATTTCGAATATTCATCCGAGGACTTATGACTCCTTTATTTTATTATTGAATATTATTTCGAATAATCATTCGAGGGCTTATGACTCAGCTTAATTTAATTATTGAATATTATTTGAATATTCATTTGAGGATCTATGACTCCGATTATTTGCTGAGATATATTCTTTATTTTATTAAAGAATAATGTTTCGATAATCAACTTATTTTCGATTATTCAAATAAAGATAGTACTTTTGTATAAGTATATCTTTGATTATTTAATTTTCATTCAAGTAAGAGTTTTAAAACTTCTACTTCAATTATTTTTATAAAGGTTATTCTTTATGGGAATATTATTTAAATAATAATATTCAGATATTTTCTAATATATTGGGACTGATTTATTTTACTAAATCAACATCACTCCGAACATTCTTAAAAATGTTTCGCGAGCCTTCAAAATGATTTTTAAAAGTTAGAGCGGATCCCAAAACTCATTTTTATATTTAAGATCCTCCTTTCGAAGGGGATTTAAATACTCGCTCAAAACCCGAGGGATCCTGCTCTGTGGTGTGTTTTATATTCGCAACAAGGTTGCTGTTTTGATAAATGAATTGATTACTTACCCAACACTCGGGAAGTAAAATTCTTGGAACAAGTTAATCCATTAACAGGCATCGCCTGGGAAATATCGGTGAGTTCTCCTTTCCAACTAGATATGACTTCTTGGTGGAGCCGTATTAACAAGTTTCTACTTGGGGAAAGGGGGAACGAGCTTTACGTTTCAGAGTCATGGATTTCATCTGAACTAGGAGTGGCGTAAGTGGTCGAGTGGCGCCGGCCCAGCCTTATTATATTGGCCCAAATGGCCTGGAAGTTCCGCTAAGGCGGTCCATTCCTTAGGAGTTCAGTGTTCGGTTGACAAGTAAATCCGACAGGTTCTCCTCTACATGTAGAAAATGGTGGGGTTGTACTACTACGACTGATCATCGTAAGTGGTCTTCCTGGCGCGGCAAACTCCCGTAATAAGTTCATCATCCAATTGGATTTTTCTGCAACACTACCCAGAGCACTTCGATAGAAAGGCTATGGCTGGGCGATTGTTGAGTGTTGGCAGGGTCAAGTTTTCAAAATGATGTTTGCATCAAATGAAGTATCTCGTAACTTCATTTTATTTTGATGATATTTTAAAGATTTAATCTATTCAAATCTGGTCTTGTAGTCTCATCTACGTGATGAACTTTTGAAACTAATTATAACTTGAACGGTGGTAGTTCAAGTAGTATTTGGAAAAGATATAAGTATATTGGAGTATCTTGTAACTTCATCTTTTAAACTTATATCTAGTAAATGATTATCTTATGCATGACAAAGATTTTCGAAAAAAAAAAACGTTGAGACAAGGTTAGATATATGAGATCACCTTGCAACAATATTTTTATACAGTTATAAACTGGAACTCTGTGTATATTATGTATGGAAGATGACTTCCAAGATTTTGAAAAGTATATATGTATATATACTGAATATTTTGCGACTTCATCGCATTAAGATATCAACTTGGTTCATTTCTTTTGACCAAGACTTTCATGAGTACTATGAGAAGGCTCATATACTATTAATCATTATACATATTATTTTGGTGGGCTTGCTGCTCACCCTTGCTTTCTTCTTTCATCACACAACAACAGATAGAAAAGATGAACAGAACCAAGCTCCCGATTCGCAAGCGATTAGGAGACGTTCCACAGTTTTCTAGAAGCATTGATGCCGCCGTAGCTGAGGTAGGAACTACCAATAGGCTAGGCTTTCAACTTTTGATGTACCAGATTTATTTATATTTATGAATTGTAATAATGGCAAAGAAATGTAAATTTATTCAGAAAACCTTTTAAGGTGTATTGGCAGATAATTGTGGAATAAAATGACTTGTGGTTATTTTTGGATGTTCATCTCTGAGACTATAACGTGTGGTGTGTGTGTTTATTGTGGGGTCACAGTACAGAGTAGTTGAGTAATTATTAAGATTGGGTGTTATTAAGGGAAATGGAACTCGTGACGACCCGGATCCGTGACCCCGGATCTAGGGGTGTTACAGAAATGGTATCAGAGCTAAGCGTTATAAACCTCAGAGATGATGTGACGTTAAGATAATAAGTTCACTAAGATAATAAGAACTCTTGCCAAGTTCATAGTCGGACTACCTAATGTAGTACTGACAGTTAAAACCCTTAGGGGAACCCTTATAAATATCGTGATATAAGCGTAGTTCGTTATCGTATATGGTAGCGGGACTCCGAACCCTGAGGTTGAGGAGCAACAACGCGATGATGTTTTATTAGTTATTGGAGATCAGATTGTGGATCTAATGAAACACCCTAATGAGGGACCGGATGATGTTCATATTGAGGATGTAGTGGTTGAGGATGTTGTCCTAGAAGGGATTGTTGCTGAGAAGAATCCCGTGGAGGGTCCTGACAAGAATGAATAAAGGACCACTGAGGAATTGATGACCATGGTTCGGGGAATTACCAGAGGTAGGATTGGCTGGTCACTACCAGAGATTCGTTCAAGTTTGTAAAGATAGTAGCCCCTTTAACGCGGCTTACTCGCAAGACTAAGAAGTTTGAATGGATAGAGAAATGCGAGAACAGCTTTCAAGAACTGAAGCAAAGATTGGTGGTGGCCCCTATGTTGGCGTTGCCGGATGGAAAAAGGAGATTTTGTGATTTGTAGTGACGCTTCGCATAAGGAATTTGGGTGCTTCTTATACAGCACAGCAAGATAATCGCGTCTGTGTCAAGACAATTAAGGGAATATAAAATTCGATATCCCCGCCCATGAGCTTAGGCTCGTGGCAATAGTTTTACCCTAAAGATTGGAGGCACTACTTGTATGGAGAGATGTGTGGGATTTACACAAACCATAGGAGCTCTAGTACATTTTTACGTAGAAAGAGCTCAACATACGCCAGAGGAGGCGGTTAGAGCTAATCAAGAATTATGATTGGGAGATTCTTTATCATTCGGGGAAAGCCAATATGGTGGCTGATGCCCTTAGTAAAAAGGAGAGACTCAAGATGATAATGTCTTTTGGAGAGTTTATAAGAGATTTTGAGAAAATGGAAATAGAAGTGAAGGTAACCGGAGCCGGTACCGAAAAGCTGTTTGAGATTGCAATACTGTTCAAATTATTGGAAAAGAAAAGATTGTGCCAGAAAAAGTGATGAACGAAGGCAGAGAGCCAACAATTAGATAAAAGATTAATATCGAGAAAGATGATAAGGGAATAATGAGGTATTCCTACAGAATTTGGGTTCCAAATGTTCAAGAGCTTAAAGATGAGATCTTAGATGAAAGCTAGTTTGAGGAATAAGATTTAGAGCAAACCCTGAATGTGATAATCAGGGAGATTGCCATTAAGAAAGAAGGAGCCCATAACATAATGAAGTGGAAAACAAGAATTTTAACATATAAGATAACCCCAAGTATGGGAGAAGGATGAAACATTTCATACTAAGGAAACAGAAAGTCGAGTAAGAAAAGGAGACCAGAGACGGTACTCCTATACGGAAATTCATGGACCTGTCTAAAAAGAACTTAGACTATTATCCCCAACCATCACCTTGAGGAAACAATGCAGTGAGAAATTCTTTCAAGACCTTTAAGTTGCTAAGCTCTCAGAGTTCCAAGGAACAAACTGACCCAGTCGAGGCAAGAGCCTGGCTAAAGGAAATATAGGAATCATTTGAGATTCTAAATGATTGATGAACCACAAAAGACTGTTTTTGTCACTTACCCTCCTAAGAGAGAGACCACCCGCTGGTGAAAGGCCAAGGAAGGCACGGAGCAAGAGATTATAATAAACTGATTTAAGTTCAGTCAATTGTTTTTAGGAAAGTACTTCCCAAGTTTATGGGGATACTATAAAAGCTTTGGAGACAGAACAAAGGCAGACGAGTATGATGAATTATGAACCTAAGTTGTAAAAGTTATCAAGATTCGTTCTGAGGACACGAATCCAGAATGACGGGATGTATAAAATTAATGCTTATGTTGTGTTGGTTCATGAAATAATGATAAGAGAAAGGAAAATAAAAAAAAAGAAACTGAAATGGAAAGGAATATAAAGGCAATAGAGTTTGAGGAATGATAAGGGAGTTGGGTATGAGGAAACCCTAAAGACTCGTAATAATAGAAATAGAAAAGTATGTAATTGACAGGATGAGGGTGATTCACGATGAGTTAAATTGATGGTTGAAGGTATAAGAGATACATATATTTTATCCCCTGTAAGTTGGGAGGATTCGAGGAAACCTTGAGATAGTTCGAAGGATAAATAATGAGACGCAGATAGACTGAGGAGACAAGGAAGTAAGAAATTAGGAAAATTGGATGAAGGAAGTGACCTTCAAGAATGTGAAGTGTAAGACCAGGGGCATGATACCCAGAAAGGGAGACGCCAGGTATGAAAGATATCCCAACATTGAGATGACTATTGAGATAAACAACAAAAGTAAATAAGGATTTATTAAGAAGAAGTTCACGTTGAACATGACCAATATCTTCCAGAACATCCATGTGATCATTACCAAATCAGGAAAGAAAAGCGGATAACCGTTGTTATCTTTTGGAGGCCATATTGATTGACCTCATTTTGAATACAGATGTTCTTGTGAAATTAGGCATATACTATCGAGGTGGAAATGATTGAATAAGACACCCTTATCAGGAATATATGACTTAATTTATCCATGGAAGGATGCATGTACCTTTTTAAAGGTGGAATTAAGGATAGAACATCGGTAACTTAAAATGAATCCTAGGGGAATGCATAAAGGTTGGCATTTCACCCTTAATAGGGACAGTATGAGTTTTGACAGAATGATTGGGAAAGGGTTAAGGTAACAACAACCTTTAAGAATCAGTGGAGAAATTTTTCAGAAGTATATAGACAATGATTCTGGTATTAATAAATGGTATCTTGATATGCCCTGTATCTAGGGAATACAGGAGGAACGATTGAAGGATAACCTTAGAGGTTTTACAAGGAGAAAGGTAATATTCAAAATTCTCAAGAATAGAAATGTTGATAAAGAAAATATGACGTAATTATAATGTTGCCAAGTGGGGCACGTGTTAAACCACAAGAAAGTATGGATCGAACCAGTAATGGTCGAAATTGTTCAGGGCAATTAGGACTTAAGATAAAAGATGTTCTAAGTATGATTAAGAGTCAGTCTTGACAGTGATTAGCCTCTAAAGATTGAGGCAATAACTTATGGAAAAATGGTGATATTTTTTTTATTTACTCATCCGATATTAAAGAAAAGCATTTTCACATAAGCTGTGATTGAAATAAGGTAGAAAATTTATTTGGAGGTGGTTAAAATGACATTGACTGTAAGGAACTATTACTACCAGGAAAGGCCAAAGAGGTGGCCGACACTTTAACGGTAAAAGGATAATTGTAGGCGCTTGTGCCAAAGGATACAGTGATGATGGTTAAAAGCTGAAGGTTGTATTATGGTTTGGAAGATTGACATTCCTTCTGATGACTGTGCAATACCCAACCGTAATAGTAGTTAGTAAAGGTTTAATTCGTGTAATCGCCATGAGCGGGCTATCTATCTCAGAAGATACTATCTTGAGATAAGCCAGGACCATATTTCAAAAAGGACTAAACAAACCTTTGAGTTAAGTCTTCTATTGAAGGCATATGATTAAGAATAGTATTAACCTGCTATCGTTGCTTTGAGCAAAACTCTTCTGCAAATTTTATCTACTTCATGTCATGTATGTATGTCAGAATCAGGAGTGTACTCCATGAATCATGAATGGTGATTATGTTACCTCCTTAGAAGGATTTGATACGACATGTATGGACTCCGTATGGTTAGCTATTAAGATTTCATGGAAAGTGAATGATGACAGTGGGTCAGTGGTGGACCATAGTAAGGCAGCAATGATTCTGCGAGTAACGAGCTGATTACAACCGTGAGAGTTGTATTGGAATGGATGTTGAGATTGAGTACCACTAATCGGGTCGTGGTAGTGTATAAGTTATCATTGATAGACTAATTAAGTAGAGTATCTACCTAGTGAATATTTATTCTTTCTTATCAATAGAGAGTCGTATTATTATACGAAGAAGGTTGTGGTATAGAAATGGGTTCTAGTAACGATGAGGTCTAGAATGAGATCCCAGATTCGATTTTCGATGTCGAGGGAGTTTCAAAGGTGATTGTGTATAAGCTCGAGGAAGAGCATGGGTCCATAGAATGATGAACGGAATAGAAATATTTAGGCATGGGAAATACGATGCTATAATACTTGATGCTGATATAAATACGTTTATGTTTTGTTCTCCTATGACAAACCTCTATAATTCAGAGGTAGGTTCCAAGCCAGATATTTTGTGGCAGTATATATTTTTTTTATATATACAATTCTCTTCAGTTCGTTCTTTTCTCTTCTTTTCATTTCATGTAATCTGAGAAGAACAACCCTTCCAGAAGGGGAGGTATTGCCGAATGACTATCTATCTGTGTGATAGAAGCCTAGTAGGATACCATCTATTGTTTAATTGCTTGTCAAGTACTAAAGGCTGGCCACCTTCTGTACTAACTATGCAATATAACAAGTGTTCATGATCATAGTGATCTCTCAACAAATTCCTTTACTTCTATATGATTGATCAAATTTTGGAAAATAGAAACAGCTGAAAAAAGAGTAATAAAGTTATGGTAGTATTCGGAATAGAAACACATTCGTGATACTAAGGTTGACGTGGTTATTAAAAGGTTATAGAATGCTAACGAGCAAAAGTATAACCAGTATAATATTAGGAACGGAAGGTAGTAGCGATTACGAACTGGAAAAGAATGGGTATTGAGAAGCAAAAGCTCTAATGCTAAAAGCTATAATGAGAGTCTGCGCAATAGACTTGAAAGAAATTGGAATGATCACTTAACACGGATTGAGTTTTCTTATGACAATAGATCATATGTTAGTATTGAGGTATCGCCTTATGAGATCCTTGAGGGAAGACAATGTCGATCTCCCTTATGTTAGGATGAAGTTGTAGAGCGCAAGATGCTCGGACCCGCAGTAGTCCAAAGGACCAGGGATATAATAGTTCTAATCAGAGGACGGCTGGTAGTAACCCAAGGTGGACATAAGAGGTATGCTGATTTGACTCAAAAAGGACAAAGAGTATGAAATAGGGGGCCTAGTAATGTTATAGGTATCCCCTTGGAAACCCTTGAAAAGGATTGATGAGGTTCGGAAAGAAAGGAAAGCTAAGTCTACAATTTGTTGGACCCTTGGATATATTAAGACGTTTGGAAAGTTAGCATATGAGCTAGCCCTACCCCCGAACCTGTAGCAAGTTCATAACGTGTTCCACGTATCAATGTTAAGGAAGTGTAATTCGGATGCCAGACAAATAGGGGCATATGAGCGCATAGACATGCAACCAGACGTAACCTATATGGAGCAACCAGGAAGGGTATAGAGTAAAAAGGAACGAGTGCTTAGGAGAAGGGTTATCAAACTAGTAAGAGTTTGATGGTAGAACCACAATGTGGGAAAATTTACTCGAGAGTTAGAAAGTGCAATGCTAAGAGAGTATCCCTATTCATTTTCTATCTGATTCCGGGACGGAATCCTTTTAAGGAGGGGAGACTGTAATAACCCCAATTTTTGGGAAATTTTTGAAACCCTTATGAATAGTGTTTTTGCTGAATGAGAAAACTTTTCATGCCACACTATGTAGGGGTTCTGATATGGATATTCTGAGATTTTATTAGTACTTTATATGGGATATAAGTGTATGTAAAGATCGTCAGAATCCAAATCCGAACACTTTGATTTTTCCCGGAAATACACTAGATACGGAAAGATTTGAGAAAAAGGTAACAGGATAAAAAGGATTTAAATTAAAGGATTATAGGAGAGGATCATAAAAGGAATATAATATATTGAGAAAGGTTAAGGGAACCTAAGTAATAAGATCCCGGGTATGATCCTTCAAACGATAAACGAAAACGAAAGTCAAGCGAACCGTATAACAGATCAGCGGTCATTAGGCAAATAATTAGGAAGTTAATCAAAGGGATTAGAGAGGATGATGTCACCCAACCAATGAGAAGAGGACAAGGAGGGGAGGATGACATCATGAGGATGACACAAGCATGACATGGGAAGGAAGGAGATGTGGTGGCTTTTTAACCACACAAAATCAAGGGCAACTAGGTAATTTACTAAAACAAACACAAAAATCAAACCAACCAAGCCAAGCAAATCATTTTTCATCAAAATCAAAAAGAAACCAAGGCATTGTTCTTCATGCTCTCGGCCAAAACAGAACCAGAACACTAAAACTGCTGTATCTCCTTCATTTCTCACTCAAATATTGTGTTCTATAGCTCATTGGAAAGGTATTGAGATGGCCTACAACTCTTGTTCACAAGTCTCGTCCAAATAATCATGATCAAGCTTGTAGGAGGCTCCCTAAGGCTTCCTAGCAACTTAACACCTCCCAAGGAAGGTTACCAGACTCGTCCCGAGCCATTCGTAACCCCCAGTCGCTCAGGCAAGTTTTCTACCCGTTATACTGTTGTTGTGATGTATATATGTATATGCATTATCTTGCGATAGATGCATGATGTTTATATTAGCAAATGTTGCAATATATTGAAGCATGCTGCTATGGTATATATATGCATGCCTGTTTCATATTCTTTCCATATATAATTGTTGATTCAGTTGATAATACATATGCTAGAGGATAGCGGTAACTTGCATATACCCTTTGTATAGGGACCCAAAAGGTGGAAACATTTTCAAAACCGGGAGTCGAGGATCCCGAGTAGATTTTATATATATATATTTATATATATATATATGGTTATAGTTTTCAAAACTATTAATTGAATAAGGTTTATTCGATAACTTTATTTTATTATTGAATATTATTTCGAATATTCATCCGAGGACTTATGACTCCTTTATTTTATTATTGAATATTATTTCGAATATTCATCCGAGGACTTATGACTCCTTTATTTTATTATTGAATATTATTTCGAATATTCATCCGAGGACTTATGACTCCTTTATTTTATTATTGAATATTATTTCGAATATTCATCCGAGGACTTATGACTCCTTTATTTTATTATTGAATATTATTTCGAATAATCATTCGAGGGCTTATGACTCAGCTTAATTTAATTATTGAATATTATTTGAATATTCATTTGAGGATCTATGACTCCGATTATTTGCTGAGATATATTCTTTATTTTATTAAAGAATAATGTTTCGATAATCAACTTATTTTCGATTATTCAAATAAAGATAGTACTTTTGTATAAGTATATCTTTGATTATTTAATTTTCATTCAAGTAAGAGTTTTAAAACTTCTACTTCAATTATTTTTATAAAGGTTATTCTTTATGGGAATATTATTTAAATAATAATATTCAGATATTTTCTAATATATTGGGACTGATTTATTTTACTAAATCAACATCACTCCGAACATTCTTAAAAATGTTTCGCGAGCCTTCAAAATGATTTTTAAAAGTTAGAGCGGATCCCAAAACTCATTTTTATATTTAAGATCCTCCTTTCGAAGGGGATTTAAATACTCGCTCAAAACCCGAGGGATCCTGCTCTGTGGTGTGTTTTATATTCGCAACAAGGTTGCTGTTTTGATAAATGAATTGATTACTTACCCAACACTCGGGAAGTAAAATTCTTGGAACAAGTTAATCCATTAACAGGCATCGCCTGGGAAATATCGGTGAGTTCTCCTTTCCAACTAGATATGACTTCTTGGTGGAGCCGTATTAACAAGTTTCTACTTGGGGAAAGGGGGAACGAGCTTTACGTTTCAGAGTCATGGATTTCATCTGAACTAGGAGTGGCGTAAGTGGTCGAGTGGCGCCGGCCCAGCCTTATTATATTGGCCCAAATGGCCTGGAAGTTCCGCTAAGGCGGTCCATTCCTTAGGAGTTCAGTGTTCGGTTGACAAGTAAATCCGACAGGTTCTCCTCTACATGTAGAAAATGGTGGGGTTGTACTACTACGACTGATCATCGTAAGTGGTCTTCCTGGCGCGGCAAACTCCCGTAATGAGTTCATCATCCAATTGGATTTTTCTGCAACACTACCCAGAGCACTTCGATAGAAAGGCTATGGCTGGGCGATTGTTGAGTGTTGGCAGGGTCAAGTTTTCAAAATGATGTTTGCATCAAATGAAGTATCTCGTAACTTCATTTTATTTTGATGATATTTTAAAGATTTAATCTATTCAAATCTGGTCTTGTAGTCTCATCTACGTGATGAACTTTTGAAACTAATTATAACTTGAACGGTGGTAGTTCAAGTAGTATTTGGAAAAGATATAAGTATATTGGAGTATCTTGTAACTTCATCTTTTAAACTTATATCTAGTAAATGATTATCTTATGCATGACAAAGATTTTCGAAAAAAAAAACGTTGAGACAAGGTTAGATATATGAGATCACCTTGCAACAATATTTTTATACAGTTATAAACTGGAACTCTGTGTATATTATGTATGGAAGATGACTTCCAAGATTTTGAAAAGTATATATGTATATATACTGAATATTTTGCGACTTCATCGCATTAAGATATCAACTTGGTTCATTTCTTTTGACCAAGACTTTCATGAGTACTATGAGAAGGCTCATATACTATTAATCATTATACATATTATTTTGGTGGGCTTGCTGCTCACCCTTGCTTTCTTCTTTCATCACACAACAACAGATAGAAAAGATGAACAGAACCAAGCTCCCGATTCGCAAGCGATTAGGAGACGTTCCACAGTTTTCTAGAAGCATTGATGCCGCCGTAGCTGAGGTAGGAACTACCAATAGGCTAGGCTTTCAACTTTTGATGTACCAGATTTATTTATATTTATGAATTGTAATAATGGCAAAGAAATGTAAATTTATTCAGAAAACCTTTTAAGGTGTATTGGCAGATAATTGTGGAATAAAATGACTTGTGGTTATTTTTGGATGTTCATCTCTGAGACTATAACGTGTGGTGTGTGTGTTTATTGTGGGGTCACAGTACAGAGTAGTTGAGTAATTATTAAGATTGGGTGTTATTAAGGGAAATGGAACTCGTGACGACCCGGATCCGTGACCCCGGATCTAGGGGTGTTACAGTGACTGCCCTCGTGCTTCGCCTCGCCCAGCATATCCGCTTCCTCCAACCTCAGGGCGAAGGGGCATCCCATAAGGGGGGTTAGTAGTAACAACAGTTGAATATTCATACCCGACGGGTCGAGAATTCATAGGTATATGTACTTGTTGAACTTGAGGATTCGTACCTTGAATAGTCGGGGGAGTTGTCCCTTGTGGCTGAGGTTGAGTTTCCCCTGTTTGGGCTTTCCCCCTGAGTAGATGCATAAGTTGAATGGGGAGGAACCTCCACGGTTGATGAAATCACCTGGGTTGTCTCTGATGGTGTTCCTTCCTCTAGAGCTCCAATTGTTCTCCGTGTTCTCGCTATGGTTGTTGTTGCGCTTCCCACAGACGGCGCCAAATGTTATGGATAAAAAACTAAGGTTATTATTTGCTGTATTTATTACTAAGATTCGGGAGCTCAAGGCCTTTAGTGGCTGCTCTCGTGTTTCGTGGCTTAATCTGCCTTTACGAGATGCCTACGTATCTCTGTAAATTAGAGAATCAAGCCAAAAAACGTAGTTCTGATCTGTGGGGTGAGGCCCCTTATATAGATGTTGGGAGTCCTTGAATTGGACTTGGTATAGGAGACTTGGTGGGCAAGTCTCATAATTAGAATGGACTTAGGAGTCCTAAATAGTAGGAAACTAATTCCTTATCCTTTTAGATCCCCTTGAGGATAATCTATAAGGATTTATATCCTTATCGGGACTCTTCTCAATAGCTGATTTTTACCTTATTAATTAATTATGAAATTAATTAATAATCAGGGCTTTTGGGCCTTCTTTATTTCATCAGACCTGATCTGGTCTATCAGGCTTAACCTTTCCGGTCTGAGTATCATATATCTTTTTATTGGGCCTAGCAGCCCACACCTTGCAGTATTTAATCATAATTTATTTATTCCTATCAAAAGTCATCACCGTCCACCGTTGACTCACTGAAGTTCATCGTCAGCGGCGGTATAATTTATTGGTTCCCGTTATATTACGGGTTTCCAAATAAATTACGCCGATTAAAACAATTCTTCTGCAATAAAAGTTTTTATTTCACGAATCTTATTCATTTATTTTCCTGCAGAAAAAGGAAAATAGAAATTAAAATTTTAATAATCAACCCACTGCAGAAATTCGGCCCGACAGTCGAGCCCAACAGCAACACAGCCCAACTGCAAGGCCCAAACAAAGAAAACAAGGCCCGAATGAACAGGCCCAACAGAACCCAAAACAGGCGAAACAGGGAGCACAGAACACGGCCAAAAACACAGCCAAGCCGTCACACACTACATACGCTAATACGCACACACAACACAGACGCACACCCACAACACAATTGCACACATAATATATATATATACGATATTGTATGTATATATATATGTATATACCAGGAAGAATGGAGCCGGAACCGAGACCAAGCCACCGGAATAAATACGGCAACAGCTACGGAACAGGAGCAAGAAACCGGTGAGAAGGAGAAAAGTAAAAGGGAACCGAGAAATATAGAGAGAGGATAGAGAGAGCAAAGAGAGAATAGAGAGAATAGAGAGAATGAAGAGAAACAAAAAGACACCGCGTGCGAGTGTGTGTGTTTGTGGGCTGGTTACACGTATCAATTGATTGGATACGTGTCAATTTCTTTTTATAAGATTTTGACATGTATCCCCGACATATCCGGGAACCAAAAATTCACCCCGAAATCTGAATTTAACGAACCAAGTCACCCTTAAAATAGTTTTGAAAAATTGCCAAAATAAAGTTAAAATGATATAAATATCCCGAAGTTACGAAAACATAAATTTCGAAATTTTAAGAACAATTTTTAAGGCGCACTTTATACCCGCTTTTTAACAATCAAACGAAATGACGTGCGGGTGAAACGAATCCTGAAAATTTCCAAAATAATTTTAAAATTCTCAGAATAATACGATTTTAATAAAATATGAGTTTCATGATTTTTGAAGATTTCCATAATTAAATATGGATTTTACAAATAAATGCAATCAGAAAATCATTTAAAAATAAATAATTAGTGAAATATTGATTTCTCAATTTTATAAAGTCCTAAAATTAATTATTGAAATTATAAAATTATAAAACTAATTTTAGAAATAATCCAAATATGTATGGAATTAAAACTATAATAAAATTACTTTTACAAGCAAAATAAAATCGTATAACTCAATAAATAATCACAAAATCCAATCCCACATATCAACAGATCACAAATAAATAAATAACAATCAATAACTGCTGTCAAAATCAATACACACATTTATTTAATTATTTAAACCTTTGTTATACTTTGAAAATATATAAAAATAAAAGATTATACACGAGTCGTTATAGTTATCATCAAGTTTCTCTTAATTTATGGCTACAATTCCAGTAGACATAAATTGGGGGAGATTATTAGGAATATGTTGTGAACTTGATAATAAATTGAACAAAACACCTTAGTAGATTTAATTAAGTTTTTTGTAGCTCTCGGCGGATGTTCTACAATAGTCCCGACAGATGAACTTTATAGTCCCGATGGATGACCACTAAATATCCATCGAGAGTGTAGCTTATGTAATAATAAGTCTTGTAGCACATGCCTGCAAACAACAATGTATTAGTAGATGTTGTAGGATTCTTTAAGTCATGTTGACTACTAGATTGATATGCAGAATAGGTTGGCTAATTGTAAATATAAGATCTCTTGTAATTCTGTATAAGTGAAATAGAGTCAAGTGAAAGAAAGGCTCCCGACGGATGATCTACAAAGGCTCCTGACAGATAATCAACAAGGCTCCCGATGGATGACCAACATAGTCCCAACAGATGATCATAATTTAAAAGAGCAGTTGACAGTTACAACACAGTCACATACATCGGGTGTTTGCAAATGGAATGTGGCATCCTAATTAGAGGATTTAGAGAATAAAGAAGCATTACCATTTTCATGCAATTATGAAGATATTCAAAGATGCTGGATAGAGTAATGATGTAGCATGAAATTAGACTAGAAATAATTTTTGTTTTACTTTTTTGTCTTCTTATCATGTAACTTGGTAGTATATAAACCAAGTGTAGCAAGTAGAACAAAACAACTAAGCAAGCATTATTTTCAGAGAGATAAATAAAGTTGTATCTGTTAAGCATCTCTTTGTAATTCTGTAAGTTCACTTGTAAGCAGCTGTGTGTTATTCAAGCATCACAGAGTTCTCATATTTTTATATATATCTCTGGTGGATAAGTTCAAATCCACCTGAAAGTTTTAAAGCCTTGTGTTTTATTGCTTTGTGTTTTGATTTCCATTTTACTTTTATTCCGCACTTCTGCAAAATCAAACACAGTTATATATATTAAGTAAGAACATTCTTAAAATCAGAAAAAGAAACCAGAATTACATTCAACCCCCCTTCTATAATTCTTGTTGCATTGATTGGGAATAACAGGTTCTCTGGGATCAGTTTGGAACCTTGCACAGAGACAAGTAAAATATATGATATCAGGTCTACTAGTAGCCAGATATAGGAGTGAGCCAGTATATCTACTGTAGTTAGTTATATCTACTGAAGAACCAATATTTAAATCTAAGTTGGTTGCAGTGGTCATGGGAGTTGATGCAGTTGAGCAGTCTTGTAACCCCGTAAAATTACTCAGTTCTCTAATCATACTCATTTGATACATGGACTGTATTAGCTTTGCAAATCTCTCATAGAGTTTAACATTAGTTGATCCAAAAATGATATCATCAACATATATCTGTACTAACAACAAGTCCTTACCATGGTATTTATAAAAGAGAGTTTTGTCAATTGTACCTCTTGTGAAACCACTTTCTAGCAGAAATAGAGCAAGTGTTTCATACCAGGCCCTTGGAGCTTGCTTTAGTCCATAGAGTGTTTTATCCAGTAAGTAGACATGATCTAGATACTTTGGATCAATGAAACTTGGAGGTTTTTTAACATAAACTTCCTCTTCAAGTTCTCCATTTAAAAATGCACTCTTCACATCCATTTGGAACACTTTAAACTTCTTGTGAGTAGCATAGGCATGAAAGATTCTAATTGCCTCAAGCCTTGCAACTGGAGCAAATGTTTCATCATAATCAACGTCTTCTTGTTGTGAGTAACCCTTTGTAATCAGTCTTG